>NW_027185664.1:1316991-1456406 GCF_028583685.1 Petaurus breviceps papuanus | reverse complement strand
ATATATATATATATATATATATATATATATATATATATATATATATAAACTGTAAAATCTAAGATCCCTTCCAGGTCTCAATCCTCTGATTCTGTCAAGGGCTTGTACCCTGGAGGCCTTCCCAGTTTGTGCAAGGCAAGATAGGGGTAGACTCAAAAATTTGCAGTAATTAGCTTATTACTGGCAGGCACCTAATTGCAAAGAATTCCTGAGGCATTCTAGGGAAGACTGAGAAGAAGAAATGAGCCAGACATCTTAGGCTCATTTTCTCAATTCTTAAAAATGTTTTTGTTTTTGTAATGCAAAGTTCTGGTTTTGAGCCTTGATCGTAGTCCTTGCTATAAAAGCCAACAGAAGAGAAGTTGGCACTTGGAAACATTTGACCAGCAAGGCATAGCAAGGAAACAAGCATTTATCGAGTGCTTACTGTGGGCCAGCCACTGTACTAAATGTTGAGGATACAAATACAAGGGAAAAGAAAAGATGGTTTCTGCCCTCAAGGAACTTCCATTCCAAAGAAGAAAGAAAATGCGCCAAAAGGAGCTAAAAAGAGTCGGGGTGGAAGAGAAATGCCTTGCAAGGAGTAGTGTGTCAAAGTCCAGAGGCAGAAATAGAGTTGGCAAGGGAATGGAGGCTGGCTAGCCTCGTCCCCTCCCCCAAAGGAAGACTCCTGGAGAAACTCACCAATGGGAGAAAACAGAAGGGTGCCATCCTCATGTTCCAGCATAAGAAGCAAGAGTCAAACAACTGACAATGTTTTTGAAACTTAAGGACCAACCCCATTTCCATGGTTCCAATGATGAATCATGTTACTCACTTCTTAATGGAGAAGCTGATGGATTCAATAAGCAGAATGAGATGCTAATTTTTATATTTGGCCAAAATGGGGATATTTTTTTTCACGACTGTGAATGTTTGTTAAAAGGCTTTGGTTTTTCTCTTTCCTTTTTCATGGGAGGGGATAAAAGGGAGAGGAAAAAAAATGCTTGTTAATTGAAAATAAGAATCAATTTGAAAAAGATAGTAAACCCAAACTGGAGATTATATCTGGAGAGAGGGAGTGTGTTACTGGTTTTGATGAAAGAAAGGAAGAAAAAAAGAAAGAAAAAAAAGAAATCTAGCTAGTAAACCCCAAGTTGCATTACTTCACTCTAAGTGAGTACATGAAAAGGCCTTAGCCTAAAAGGGTCAGGGTCTCCCATTGCATCCTGTGTCATCTCCAGTTATCCTGATGAATACCTGGCCACTGAATCCAGATGGCTCTAGAGGAGAAAGTGAGGCTGGTGACCTTGTGCAGCCCTCCCTCACTCACATGAAAGTCAACTGCAAATCATGTCATCATTTCCCTGATGCCATGGTCCTCTTCGAAAATGAAGGACAAACACAAGTGCAGCTAGTTGGGACAGCTAGGTAGCATGGTGGATAGAGTGCCAAACTTGGAGTCAGGAAGACCCATCTTCCTGAGTTCAGATCTGACCTCACATACTTACTAGTTGTGTGACCCTGGACAAGTCACTTAACCCTGTTTGCCTCAGTTTCTTCATCTGTAAAATGAGCTGGAGAAGGAAATGCAAACCACTCTAGTATCTTTTCCAAGGAAACCCTAAATTGGGTCACAAAGAGTCAGACATAATTAAAAATGACTGAATAACAACAGTACAGTTAGTTAAGTGGTGAAGCTTCAGTTTGAAGCTAGGAAGTGTGGTAGAGTAGGAAGTGTTGGATTTGGAATCAGAGAAACTGGGTTCAAATCCTGCCTCTGAAGCTTAGGCCCTGTATTACCTTGTGCAAACCAGTTATCCTCTCTAGGTCTTTGTTTCCTCATCTACAAAATGAGGACATTGGCCTGGATAAGTTACAAGGTCCCTTCAAACTCTAAATCTCTAATCTTGTGAAATCCAGTGCTCTTTGTTTCTCCTGACTTTGTTGCTGTCTCAATGTGTGGCATTGGACTGCTTATTTATTGTTCCTGTGCTTTAGTTTTCTAAGTGGCAATATGAGCTAATATGTGGATAACATCCATTTGCCAAATGTTAACACGGTTTCATTTTGATTAACCCCATATGTTCACCAATCCCCCAGTGCGACCTCTGACACAGTCTTCCTCCTAATAAAATCCCTCTTGCAATTGCTGTATAGACTGGTTTTAGTTAGCTCTGTTTATAAGGGCATGGTGCAAATGAGGCTACAGTGGAGGCAGGTCCAATCTGTTCTTAGGCTAGTTGACTTTTTATTGTTTCATGGCCACATAACACTGCTGATCCTGCCCAGTCTGCCTGTAAGTCCAGAGGAAAATGTCAACTCTTAACCATTAAGGGAGGCGTTCAAGAGAAGGTGGATAAGTTAGCATATGGTCAATATTACTAGGAGGAAAATCATTCAGAAGACAAAGAGAGGAGCCCATTAGAATAAATACAGGAACATCACTTTGGAAGGAGAACATTTTTGATAAGACATTGATGATATAAGCATCCATTTCTCCCTATTGCATATTTATGTGGTATGTTTTTCATAGTGAAAGTTCCATTGTTTATTACGTATTCAAAATATACTCTTTAGCCATTCCATCAATATTTATTGGTCGATTAAAGTAGTATAGTGAGCAATCACTAGCAAAAATGAGTATAAAAGAGTCTATAAAGAGAATAAGGTCAACTAGGAGTTTTAATAGTACAAAATAAGGTTTAGAGAGGTGAAAGGATGTGTCCAAAGTCAAGCAAATAGAGGGTAGCAGGGATAGGCTTGAACCCCTGTCCTCTGACTCCAAATCCAGACCTCTTGCCCCTGCCATGTTGCACCTGGTGACCTCAGCTCTGTGTTACTCTGAAAATCTCCAAGCCACAGTGGCATCTTTCCTCTGCCCTTTGCCGATTCCTTACTTCTTCTCTTAGCTCTGCATGGGACTGTGTACGGCCTGCTAGCTGGCAATGGAAAGTCATCTGCTTTAGCTTTGAAAAGCTGTTTACATTGTTTTCCCGGTTAGCCAGGGCAGTCCTTTCATAAACTGTACTTTAACTGCATGTAGCACTAGGGATCTGGCCTCTTTGGTTTCTTACCCTTTACTCATTGCAAATCGCGGCAGGGAAAGCCCTGAGGAATGAACCATTGTTCACAACTAATTTTTTCTTTTTTTTTTTTTTGCAAAACCACCAATAACCCCCCCCCAGAAAAAATGGTATTAATTATCGCACAACATAGCTATTGACTTAAGTCACTACCACACAACATAGTTATTGACTTAAGTCACAATAGCCTTTCCAGGGCCTGAGGCTCTGCATGCGAAGGCTACATTTGACACTTGGTAAATCTGTTTTCCACTTTACTTCCTTAGGCCCCAGGAATGAGGTTTTATGTCCATAAATTTACTAGTATGGGGTTTGGCACGGATTCCAGGTTCTGTTTGTGCTTTTGCATCATTTCTGGATGATTTGAGAGATGACTCTAGATGCTTTTGTTCTCTATAAAGTAACCTAATTTAAATCTCTACTTTTTTTTTTTTAGCAATTATGGCATGCCAAAGAAAGTTGGGAATCGAGGCAATTATCTGGATAAATTCGGATAAAAACCATGCTCAAATAAACAATTCAGGCCAAGGGTGGCTTTATTTGGCCTGTTTTATCTGCCTTATCACATCATTCTCCCCATTTCCCCTGGCTTGTATTGACAGTCTCTGTGTCTATGTGATGAAATAACCAAAGGGAAAATGGAAAAATTTAGTCAAGCTAGTTATTTGATACCATATAGACAAGAAACATTGTTTTTATGGAATGCAACCATCCTTCAACAACAGACTCAAACTATTATTGTTTTGGACACTATGCATGAAATGAAACAAGGATATAACTGCTCCTCAGAAGACCCTTATACCTTAAAAGACAGAAGGCATTGCAAGTATTGTGCTCTTTCTCTGGTTAATCCTCGATGGATGGGTATATAAAATGTTAAACAGCCATATATTTAGAGCCAGAAAGAGCTTCAGAGGTTATCTAGTCCCAGCCCTTCTTTTTGCAGATGAAGAAACAGAGACCTACAGAGGGTAAGTGACTTGCTCAGGGTCATATAGCTAGTAAGGGTCTGAGGCAGAATTGGAACTCAAGTCTTCCTGACTCCAAATTGAAAGCCCTATCCACTATGTTATACCACCTCTCTATGTACTTATTTATATAGAAATATAAGTGTATCTATGACACAGATATGCATATAAATACACATATACATAACAATATCTATGGAGACATATAAGATGTATTTGATAAAAATCTTGTGTATGACATGTAAGTAATACATTATAATTTTACTGAGATCAGATATGTGTGTGCATGTATATAGGTCTCCCGCTTATGCACCTATGTACATATCAGTATAGCTTGTCTTTTTGACACATGTATACTTATATACATACACATATATGTGTATATAAATAATATATATGGATATGTAGACCTATATTGTCTTCTCAATGCATGTGTATATGTGCATATATACATGTAGACATATACATACCTATTTTGTCTAAGCCAAATTTTAAGCAATTCAAGGACAGGTATCATAGCTTTTACAAAATTTCTGTTTTATGGTCTTGTCTTGTGTCCTCATGGGCACAATGCTAGAACAACGCTGAGGCCATTCATAGGTACTTGTTGAATACTTCCTGAGTGTATAAGGCAGTATTTTACCAAACATCATTTGTCTCTGCACAAGTTACTTCTGATATTGGTACTTCTCTGCAAACACTGGGCAGGCCCCCTTCACCTCTCTCCTTCCCTTATCCTCATTGAGGTGAAGAAAGAAATTATTCCCTGGCCCACCTATAGGGAAAGGGAAAGAAGGAAAATACTTTTAAAGCAGAAAAATAGCTTTCTGAATCGTGAACAGGAAGTCAGCCACAGCCCGAGACTTGGATTCAGGTCTTGCTCCTGGCAGTCCTGGCTACGTAATGCTGGGACAATCAATTGCATGTCAGGGCTCAAAGCAATTTCTGAACATTCTAAGTTTCAGAGCAAGAGCTGATCTGACTGAATAGAGGGAACTTCCTCACCAAGAATTCCCTAAAATGGAAGAAATCACATATCTGTTTAAAACAAGTGAACAACAGATATGTATATATTTGACACAGTGTGACGGGTTTTTAATGATGTATTAGAATGTAAACATCCATATAACTTCTAAGTAGTTCACCTGAGTCTATACTTATTCCAATATCATTCAAAACATTTTTGTAAGAAAATATGCCTTGAGGGCAGAGATCTGTTTTTGTATTTCTAGTGTCAAACACATCTAGAATATAAATCAACTGGTTATTTCATTCCCCTCCCCACAATTTCCTCCTCTATTAAAAAAAAATTCTGTTCATGGCACCAATATCTTTCTAGCAACCCTGTTACCAACATTGAAATCATCGTTGGTTTATTTTATTTGCTTTTTGGAGGGGGGAGAGCAGGACAATTGGGGTTAAGTGACTTGCCCAAGGTCACACAGCTAGTAAGTGTTAAATGTCTGAGGCTGGATTTGAACTCAGGTCCTCCTGACTCCAGGGCCATGCTCTGTTCACTGTACCACCTAGCCGCCCCATCCCTTCCCTCACCACCTATTTCCAAGTGGTTGCCATGTGTTGTCACTCTCACCTCCATGACATCTTTTGCTTCTGTACACTTCTCTACATTTATACGGCCTCTGCCTTAGTTTGGGACATCATCACCTCTTGCCTGAGCTATTGAAATGGCTTCCTAAATGGCTCCAGTGTCTTCAGCTAGTACTTATCTGATCCATCTTCATAATACCTACTGAATTTCTATTGCTAAAACATAAATCTGACCATGTTAACTCCCTTTCCCCCCCAAAGTCCCCCCATTTTCAATAGCTCCTTGTTGCTTCTAGAATAAAATAAAAATATTCAACTTAGAAATTTAACTTTTCCACAGTTTAGCTTCCACTTACCTTTTCAGTTTTATTTTATTTTATTACCTTTTATGAACTCTTCACTCCAGTCAAAATGGCCTGCTATTCCCTATTACAGAGGTATGCTGGAGCCAGCTCCAACTTTCTCCTGCAAGCTGATTGTTAAATTTTCATTGTGAGCATTTACAGTAATATGGTTTGTTTCATTGTTTTCCAGGAATGGGGAATCTGTGGCCTTGAGGCCATATATGGCCCTCTAGGTCCTCAAGTGCAACCCTTTAATCAGTCTACCCCTGGACTCTAGACTCTAGAAAGTGATAAAGAAAATGCTAATAATGCAGACTAAACTGAAAAGTTTGTCCCACATACATTTTATTCAGCCAGTTGCTGAAAATTTGCCTGCACACTTCTGCCTGTAAATGACATTCCACATCCCTTTGCACAAGTGGTCCCCCCATGTATGGGAAGCACCCCTTCCTCATCTTTACCTTGGTGAATCCCTAGCTTCCTTCAAAAAACAGCTCTATAACTATTTCTTGATCCCCTCGGTAATGAGCACTTTCTCTCCTTGAAATTATTTTGTATTGTAAAGCCAAGTGTGAGCAGCTTTCCAGAGGACTGCTGCTGTGAATAGCTTTAAGGTTCTGATTACATTGTATAGTGAATTCTCTATTTATTCAGCAGCAAATTAAAGCAAAACATTCCCAGAAACCAAAGTATAGCATTCACAATGTTATAACATAGCAAGTTATCACTAAAGTGGCCACATAGTTTTCACCAGAGTTACCACATAGTTTTAAACAAAAGATATCATTCAGTAAGTCCTTAATTCAATCATCCTTAAGAAGCAAGCCTTCTCTTTTTTTGTTTGTTGGCTTTTTGGAGGGCAATTGGGGTTAAGTGACTTGCCCAAGGCCACACGGCTAGTAAATGTTAAGTGTCTGAGGCCAGATTTGAACTCAGGTCCTCCTGACTCCAGAGCTGGTGCTCTACTCACTGCACCACCTAGTCACCCCAGGGGCAAGCCTTTTTAAGGGACACAAAGTACAAAGGTCAAAGTTCTCCACCCCTAGACTACAGTAAATCATGATCTTCTCAGTCAGCATCAGAGGTCTTTTTCATCTTGACTGGAGTCTGGCTCCCAAATTCCATGGTTCCTCTTCCATGTGTCCAGCTCCTACCTGATTCTACCCAACTGTCACCTGGGTTCAAAGGTAGGTAGCTCTCAGCTCCTCATCCAGTTCCTGTTCCATATTGAAGCTCACAGTGTCCAGTCCACCTCAAGTCCTTCACAGTTTCTGTTTCTGGGAAGACAAAGCTTAACAGAGACAAAACAACATTCATTTACATTGCCAGCACTATCAATGATTCACTATCTTCCTGTGAAATCAACAGAGACCCACAAAGGAGGTCCAAGAAGTCAACACAAATCATTGGCAAAGTCCCAGGACCTCCACAACCCTCCTCCAGGACTTCTGTAAACAGACAACAAGAAAATCCTCTTTCAGGACTTCCAGTAAGTTCCCGGGGCTTTTGTACAAAGTATTACAAACACAAATCAACACAGACAGAACAGAGTGCTGGGCCTCCACAACAGTTCCCATCTCAGTTCTACCACCACAAGTGCTCTCTTCTCAGTTCTGTTCTTTCCCAACTTGGGCTTCTCCTTATATATGGCCATTAAGCTCCTCCCTGTTCCACCCCTTCCTGTTTAATCAGTAAGTTCCTCCCACTGTGGGGTTCACAAGTTCTGTTTCTTAACAAAGACTTAATATATTCAGGGCAAGGCTCAAAGACACTTAAATTTAAACAAAGTGCTAAATATGCAAGTAGCTGAAACAAGGCATTAAGTACTTCTTTGCTTGCCATTACACGTATACACTTGGTTTATTTGTTGTATCCCCCCTATAGTATATAAACTTTTTGAGAGCCCAAACAATTTCCATTTTCTTTGTAACTAACTCCACTGCCTAACCACAGTCCACGTATGTAGCAAGTGTTAAATAAATTTGTTGAACTGAACAGAGCTGACTGGAATGGAATGAAATTGAAAATATTTCAAACTTAATAGATTTTTCAAGGGGGTAGAAGTAGTCTGGGCAAGTAAATCCTGACTTGTGAGACTTCAGGTTCTTTCTGGGAAGATTTTCCAGGAAAGTAGCCTTTTGCCCTTCAGTGCAAACATATCACAGAAGGGTCAGAATAGCAGGGAGGAGAGAAGAGAGTCAATTAGACTTTCCCTATCAGTGGACTGAGGGTTTTTGTTTTCTTCTCATTCAGAATAAGTTCAGGGCCCCTCTGGGGGTAGTTGAGTGAATACCCAACCAGTCAAAGGATTTGGCTTCATGATTTTGGTGGTTAGGACCATCTAATCACTGCCAGGATAGCACACAGTCCTTATTCTGTGGCAAAATGGAAGGTAGCAAAGTGTTCCAAAATGCTAAAGGGTTGGCAGCAGATGAGACTCTTGCCTCTCATATGAGTAAGGCTGATTAGAACCATGTCAAGAATGTTTCTCCTTTAGGTGCTGTCTATATCTGTGTGTTGTAGGAAGAGAGTGACATTATTATATCCAAAACTCTATGCCTAGATTCAATTCCTTTTACCCTGGTTTTCAGATCCTGGGGGGGGGGAGGGGGAGGGAGCACTCCAGGATATGAAAAAATATATTGCTTGGTGTTAGGCATCTTCGTGGTCCCTCAGCATGCTTCAACATTTGGTAAACTGCTGGCGAATTTGGTAACATCCTTATTTACTGAAGAGAAAATTAAATTCCATCTAGTATTGTAAGCTTAAGTGATTGTGCAAGAAAGTTCTGCATCACATATGTTAATTCAAGAATGAGCAAGAGATAAAACGAACCACTGGAAATGAGGAAGTTTAAGAGGATACACTCATACTCAGTGTATCCTAACAGATTGCCCAAGGTCTTAGTTCCAGTTAAGCCCTTTTTCCATCCCTCTGATTTATGATCCTTCCGTGAGCAATGGAACTTAGATCACTATTCAATATGCTTAGGATCACAGAGTTGAAAGGGACTTTGGAAGTGATTTAGTCCAATCCCTCATTTTACAGTGGAGGAAATTAATGTCCTAGAGAAGTTAAATGACTTACATAAGGCCATATAGGCTGTCAACGGCACAGCCAGAACTCAAATTCTAGTTTTCTGATTCCAAATCCAGTGGATTTTCCACTTTGCTGTGCAGAACAAAAGCTCTCCTATGGACAAAAATATTTATATTTTCTCAAGTTTCTGATTTGGACAATGGGAGAAAAGGTCATAATTGCCAAAGGCACTTGGAACTAACATCATTTTGTTTGTTTGTTTGTTTTTTATTGAAATGGTGCTAAGGAATTCCCCAGGATTTCCACTGTGCTACTTCCCCAGCAAGCAAGAAGTCTCCATGGTGCTGATCAATGCCTCTGGATCTAGGGACTGAAGTTTGGAGGTGTCAGTTTAGCTCTTCTGTAGGTAGGGGAAGCAGGTTACAGGTAGTGGCATTGTCACTCAAACAAACCTAGACTAATTATTAACCACTCAAAGGCCAGAGCAGCAGTAAGCAAGCCAATTCAGTTCTACACAACTTGACTATATACCCTGGTCAGGCACTGTGGTAGACTCTGGTGGTACAAAGACAAAAGTGACAATAGTCCCTGCCTTCAAAGTACTTCTCTTCTACTTGAAGGGAAGCTACATGTCTATAGATGAGTAAATATACAACCTACACTAAATAAATACAACAGAATTTCAGGATGTGGGAAGTATTCATTGTGGATTTGAGCAGCATTTAGAATGGAGCTGGAGATTCCAAGAAGTTGTGGCTATAGATCGTTGTTTTTGTTGTTTACCCTTCATTCTTGAAGAGGATCATGACAAAAGAGTAGTGATGCCATGACATGCAAGTGGATTGGATTGAAGTGAGAGAGACTCGTACAGTCACTAGCCTCCCTTTCTTCTCGGGAGCCATCTGGGTCCAGTGGTGAGATATAGATCAGAATGGCTAGAGGTAGCTACAGAAGATGCCAAGTCAAAACCAGGGTCAAACAGTGTCCAAACGGGTTAGTGTAAAGTTGAAGGTCAGGGTGCAAGAGCTGCCACACAGAGGTAAACAGCAAGAAGTCAGGTTTGACAACGCATCCTTTCAATGGTTACAATGAAGAGCTCTACAAGAATGGGTGTGTCTCTGTATATAACCGTTCGTGGTTGGGCTCAACCTCTAGCTGCCTTCATTCCCAGGATCCCAGGCCCCTACATTCATTCCTCTCCAGGATAAAGGCCAAAGCTAAATGGTGCAGGACATACACAATTAGCAAAGCAAATGGGGTAAGATGGAAATTTGTCATTTTATGATAACGATGATACAGAATATAGTGAGTGACCCTTGAGACAGAATATAGTGATTACACTTCAGCATTTTAACTAATTGCTAATTTTTAAAGAAGGGAAGAGAAAGGAAAGGAATATAACCTTACCATGTACTGGGTACTGTGCTAAGTGCTCTTCATTTTTACTTTGTCCATCTACTTAGTAAAGTCTAGAATTTATTTCTTTTTATATGAAATAAGAGGATGGGAATGTTTACTGAAAGTCAAGGCATATGGAGACTAACAAAGACTGGAAAGCTTTGATGAAGTAGAAAGAAATTTAATGTATACATCTCCTTTGAATGGAGCTCTCTCTTGTCATTATCCTTTTGGGGGGAGGTCTCTTCTTCCTTCTTCTCATTCTTCTCCTATACTTCTTTCCTTCATAATGCTACATCTAGAAAAGAATGTGAAGCGTTGATGAATCCTGCTGCTTCCTGTAGGGAAGGGTGAGGTTCCAGGACGATATCTCTCTATGACCATTCCTCCAAACCCCAACTGTGCTGATGAGGGAATGTGGTAACTAGGGTAATATTCTACCTTCTTTGTTACAGTCATAGTTGACCATTCACACAATCAATAAGCATGTATCTACAGGGTTTAATAGTTACCAGTTTAAGGCCCAACTCTAACTTTAATGATACTCTTGTCTCAGTTTTCAGCACTCCAAGGTCCCAATAAACTTCAATAATCATTGACCAGTCACTGTTTGATGAAGAAGAAAGCAATTAAATCTCCACTTCCAAAACTTCAATATTTTTTTCTTTAAATGAGCAAAGGTTTATTTTCAGAATTCAAAGTTAATTTTTGAACTGAAGCTTTATGTTCCACACTATCTGTTTAAGTGTTTTTGAGCATTCTTTTTGGGCTTGGAAAACTCATTAAAAAGAAGTAAAGTGGTTTTGTGAGCAATGATATATCCTCTGAGGTAATGGGATTTTTTTTTGTACTTGATGAACCAATTCAAATATATGTCATCCTTGAAAGGGAGATCTGTAATTACTGGACTTCATGCAGTTTAGCTATTTAGGGATTAAATTAGAGCTCAGTGCACACCTGAACTTGGCCCCTGAGCCACAAATAACATTTACTTCCCCACACATATTCCTATAATCATTTTAACATTGAGTGGAATAGTAAATAAAAACATCATCCCATCCCCCTAAAATGAGTTGGATGCATTCTTCCTTTACTTAAACCCATCGTATACCCAAGCTTTGATGTCTATTATTGAGATGAAGAAAACCATTGTAAATTTTTGCAGAACATTCAGATTCATTCTTTCTACCTAAAATTACTGGTAGGAACTATCCCCAAATTTAAAAAGAAGAAAACTGAGGTGGATTATGTAGAAACTAGAATCATAAAAAATTAAACATGGAAAGGAGCTTAGAAATGAAATCTTTATCATTACACACCACTATCAGTAAGTAATTTTTCCCTCACTTAAATCCAAGTCAACTGTAAGTCATGTCTTCATACCCTGATGTCATGGTCCTCTTCAAGAACAAAAGACAAACACCACAGCCTTTGACCATGTACCCTAATTTATATGTATTTATTTTTAAAAATATGTGTACTATTATGCTAATAATTGTGTATATTATAATACTTAAAACAGACACTAAAAAGATAAAATAAAGATAAAATGATATTTTAATACGTTTATTAATAGTATCAACATATCTGAATTTTATAGTTGGACTATATATATATATAGTTGGTGCAATCAAATCATTCTGTGGATTAGGGAAGTGAGTCCAAGGAAGTTGAGGTTATTTTCTCAACACCAAAAAGACACTTGCTTAAGACTACAATCTAGTTAATTAATCTATCAGCAAACATTTATTAAATGCTTACTATGAGCCAGGATCTGTGCTAGGCACTGGGAAGATAAAGAAAAAATGAAATAAATCCTGCCTCTAAGCTGCTTTTCTATTGAGGAAAACAACATGCATACACATAGACATTTACATATTGTTGTTGTTCAGTTGTGTTCAACTCTATGTGACCCCATTTGGGGTTTTCTTAGCAAATATATTGGAGTGGTTTGTTATTTCCTTTCCCAACTCATCTTATAGATGAGAAAACTGAAGCAAAAGGGTTGAGTGACTTTCCCAGGATCATACAACTAATAAGTGTCTGAGGCCAGGTAATTGCTTATATTTCATGTATTCATAAAAGAAGAAATCTTCAGTACAATTTAAATGGCAATATATTCATTCATTCATCCATAATCTATTCAGTTTAAAAACTTGCTGAGAGCCTACTGTGTGCAAGAATCATAGAATCATGGATTTAGAGCTGATGGTCTTCTAAGCCAACTTCTCTACTGATTTGGAAACTAAGGTTTAAATGAATTGGCCAAAGTGATAGATGAAAAGCAGTACCTAAAGAATATAAAATTTTTCTTAAATAGAAGAGATTGGAAAGATGATTGAAGGACAGTCTATGAACCACTGGCCATACTGGAGGTCCTCAATAAATGCTTAATTGATTAATTTGAACTCTGGCATGGGTGTAGATTTTGGACGTTATTTTGGAGGTACTTGGGAACCATCAAATATTTTTGAGAAGAGGCATGGTGTTGTAAAACAGTGCTTTGGGAAGGTTAATCTAGTAATGGTTTGCAAGATAAAACGAAGGGTGGAAGAGCCTGGAGAGAAAACAACGCTTGGAGTTGCTGCAGGAATCCAGTTATAAAAGTAGTAAGAACTGATATTTTAAAAGATTATTGGCATTCATTCCCTGGGAGGTAAGCAGTATACTATTTACAGATGAAGAAAGAGGATAATGGGAATTAAATGACTTATTAAAGCTCAAACACCTAGTTAATAGAGGAACTGGGATTTGAACCTGGGTCTCCTGACTCCTAGTTTCTTCTTCTATAAATGTTGCTTTAGGCACACATGGAACATTACCTAAAGATTTAAAGGTTGTAATGCAATTTGATTACAAGACAAGATAAATCCTTTCTAATATACCAGATCACCTCTAGTTACTGTTATAACTGGATGCTCAAGCTCATTTACATAAGACTCTCCTCACTGATACAGAATGATTACTCAATGCTCTGTGTATGTGTGAAGCATTAATTGCTTATGACAGGAGAGATCTTAAAGGAGATATGTGGTTCAGAATCTCTGAGGAGAAGAAAGCTGGAAATCCAAGGACTAGGATCTCTCCTCTTCCAAACTATCATCGCTTAGATATATTCAGAACATTAAGTAATCATTGTCCACCAATAAGGAGAGTTGTGTGCAAATGAACTCATGCCCTGGGTTACACTGTGGAAATACCCATACCTGCCAAAGTCCTTTACTTGAAGTAGTTTATAGGGCTTGAGGACTTTTATTCTTCCTAAAGACATCTTGGACCAGTAGGCAAGGAGTATCGATATCTGAAATTTACAACTAAAGAAACAGACATGATTGGATCATGGTAGAACTATTAGCTGAAGTTGTTTTCTTGCTCTGTTTTCTGGACCCAGAGTCAGGGGGACAAATCATTTGAGAGTCCTAGGAATGATCTGAATATTGAACATCCCTCCTCATTACTGTCTGCAAGGAGCTTTGAAACGTTATTATCATACCTTCTATTTAACTTTTCACAAATTCAATATCCACATGCCAAAAGGAACAAATTTTCTGCATGAAAAATATACATTTGTAAAAAGTATCATTAAAATGCTTTTGACATGAGAGGCAGCATGGTTTAGTGTAGGGGTCTGAAAATTATGACTCACAACCAAAGCTAAGATTGTTTTTTACATTTTAAAATGTAAAAAAAATTAAGCTCACTGAAAATACAGAAACAATCAACAGGCAGATTGGTTCCTCTGGTTATAATTTTTTTTGACCCTAGGTATAGTGGATAGAGAGCCAGCCTCAGAGGAGGAAGACTTAGGTTCATGTCAGGGGTGTGCTGGAACCAAGTATGGCAGCTCACAAGAGTTGACTGTTAAATGT
Organism: Petaurus breviceps papuanus; assembly: GCF_028583685.1. Taxonomy (NCBI): domain Eukaryota; kingdom Metazoa; phylum Chordata; class Mammalia; order Diprotodontia; family Petauridae; genus Petaurus; species Petaurus breviceps. The sequence continues at coordinate 1,442,175 of NW_027185664.1, read as the reverse complement.
TCAATGTGAGTATTTATACCTCAAAAATTGGCAAACACTACACATCATTGCTTGATTTGTAGTATTGTTTCTTGTCTTTATTTAAGAAACTGATAGAGAAAATGGTAATGATACAGATTAAACTAAAATGTGTGTCCTCAATACAACACATGCATACATATATACATATGTGTATCCCCCCCCCCTAGAAATCTGGCTGTTAAATATATACCAATGCACTTCTGGTTCATTTCCTGTTTCTGATATATATTGACTGTAACCCTAGGAAAGTTATCTCAATTCATTCTTAAAAACAAGTTGAAGAAGAGTTGCCCATTTGAATTAGAGCACTCACTCAGAATTTTTTATACTAATGAAATCTCAGGTCTGACCACAGCCCCTCCCCCACAAAAAGCAAGAACAATACACTATAATGAATATTCTGCATTGTGGCATTCTGGTGATTGTGCCATACAGGGTGACCTACCTTACCTACCCTTAGTTCCAGCTCTGCTTATAGCACTTGATCTCTGTTAAATAAAGGGAAAAATCCTGATACTCATTATCAGAACACATTTTAATTGCCTGTCTAACTTTTACTGCTTAAAGAGATAGGCAAGAGTTTTAGCATGAAAGGTAAATATGCCAACTCAAATAGAGGTGGTATAAAAATCCAAGTGAATAAAAGCTCAAGACTTTTTCCATTTCTGTGTTAAAAAAAGAAGATTCCAAAGTTTAAGGCAAATTCCTTCTCTCTAGGAACATTTGATTTGCTTAATTTTTACAGTAAATAAACTTCAGTTCCTAGAGTTTTGTCATTTTTTTCACCCACATCATTAGACCAAGATTTTGTCCAAGAGAGCCAAGCTATGTGTCTTTTCCCTGACACTAAAAGCATTCAGAAAATGTTTTGCTTTTGGTCTGATTAATTCAGCCAAGAGGAGCCTTGAAGCATAGTTTTCTTTCAAACAGTGCTGAACTGAAATTTTATATATACTTAATTCTAATATGAATTTGCATATTTATATACCATTTTACAGATTGTTATTTCAGTAAAATTGTAATAATTGACAAAGGTAGCAATGATAGTTAGTTTATATAATTCAATCAATCCTGCTCCATTTTGTCAAACTTTTTTTGTGTGAAAATTTTTTAGCTTGATTTGAGTTTGTAACAAAAAAATAATGTATTCTCCAATAATTGCTGAGTTTTATGTCCTGTTCTGACAAAGAAAGCCATGGACAGAATGGTTTGAGTGCCAGTATCAGGCCAACCTGAGACAGCATTTACAGTGTGCCAAGCACTTTAACTCATTTGAGCCTCACAACAATCCTGGGAGGTAGATGATATTATTATCACCATTTTGTTGATGAGGAAACTGAGACAAACAGAGGTTTAGGTGACTTTCCCAAGGTCACACAGCTACCAAGTGTCAGGTCTTCCTAATTCCAGGCTTGGCACTCTATCACCTAGACCACTTAGTTGCCCCAATCCTGCTTCTGATATTTATTACTTGTATGACCCTGAGTAAGTCATTCAATATCTATATTTCAGGGAATTCTATGAAAGCATGAAAATGGGTCAGAAACAAAGCATGGACAATGGGTCAGAAACATTCAGCAATTGCCTTCAGCTGTCACATCAGTCAATTCAAATGGCCAATTTTCTCACAACACTTCTCCAAAAATGTAATTGGCCACCTGGGAGATAGTGGATTCTTCTCATAAAGAGGTTTTCAGATGAAGAAGGCTGGATGTCCATGCCCTGGAAATAGTGAAACATCAAATTTTTCATCTACTGAATTACCTTTATTAAGATTTTAAAAGACTCCTTTAAAGACCCCAAACTTCCCAATGACAGAAAGGTTCCCTCTAACAACTCATCAGTGAATGTTTGTATCCTTTTTGACCTGGCATGGACATTCATATAAACCATGTCGCATAGCATACTAATTAGGTTATCTGTTTGAACTCATGCTGGATGGTTATTTAGGAAAACGAACTGGATTCCTCCTCTTTTAAACCATAGTATAATGTAGTGCAATTATTTTCACTGTGTTCTTAACATGCTTATGAGTACTATGATACAAGATAATCAAGTGTCCAATAAAAGGAACATCAATGAAACATTTACTGAAACTCTGTTCTTGTTGCATGATAAAACCAACTCCACCAACTCCTTTAATTTTACTTTTTCAAGTACATATGAGCTGTCTTTCCATTTGGCTTCCTTTTGTCTCCTACTTTCATTTATAATGAGAATGTAAAGATGAATATGATTTGCTTTCTCCATCAGGATTTCCACTTGGTCACTGGACAAAGATTTCACACATATAGCACTGACAACTCAGTTAATGTTTACAGACTATCTAAAACAAGGTCATGTTAACACCCCCTGTCCCTCTCCTACCACTGTCATTGCAGAAATGCATGGGGGTCACACAGAACGAAAGACCATTTTGTATTTGTATGAAAGACCACAGGACTGAGTTTGAAAATGCCTCTATACATGCATACACATATGTGTGAATGGCCACAGGAGAAATGTCTGAATAAAATAGAGGGTGGGGAAGAAAAAAAGAAGAGACTTGAACTGAAGTTATAATCAGAAGAGAGACTGTAAAAATAACGTAGTGGCATCTGTGGCATTCCATATTTATCCTCTCAGTTTTTTTCCAGAGCAAACATACTCCATTTATAAATGAAAGGAGGATTTTGCTAACTGTGAGCTGTAGAAACTCCACTGGAGATCTGGGATAGGGAAAGCCCCACCCTTTCTCTTTCAGTCTCTTACCTCATTCCTTAGAGCAAATATACTAAGTCTTGGGCTTAGTTTCTGAAGATGATGTGGGAGGCAGGAGACTCAAAATCAGCTCTCATCTCTGCAATGTGGAAATGAATGACTTTCAGTTAGTATTTAAAACTACTTGACAATATACTTATTACTTTTTAAATTAGATAAAGATATGAAACAAAAAGCTCCAGATGAATATATGATATAAATATATCATAAACAAATGCAAGAAGGGAAGGAGAAATCTTTCACAATAATGAATAGGGGAAAAGTTCTTTACCAAATAAGGAATAAAATGGATCTTAAAGAGATACAATGAACAATTTTGATGAAATAAAATTTTAAAGTTTTTGCACAAATAAAATCAATGTAGTTAGAATTAGAAGGAAATAGTGGACAGGGAAAAATCTTTGTAGCAAATGTCTTTAAAAGCTGATATGCACTATACATAAGCAATCAATTCAAATAAGTAAGAACTATAGATAAATGGTTAAAGAACATCAACAGGCAATTATTGAAAGAAGAAATAAAAACTGTCAGCAACCACATGGAAATATTCTTCAAATTAGTACAAATTAAAATTTCTAAAATTCTGTCTCACATCTATTATACCAACAAAGATGAAAAAAAGGAAAATGACCATCAAGTTCAGCCTTTCTGAAAAATAATTTGGTACTATACCCAAGATGCTACTAAAACATGCACATATACCCTTTGATTCCATGGAACGTTACTAAGTATATGTCCCAAAGAGATCAAAAGCGGAGTGGGAAGTGTTCACATGTGCAGAACTATTTATTTTCATTGTAACAAAGAACTGGGGGAAAGTGACTTCCTATCAGTTGGGAGAATGGCTGAATAAATTATGGTAAATGAATATGGTACAATATAATTATGCTTTAAAAAGAGACAAAAAAAAGACAGATTAAGAGGAAGCTGGGAAGGCTTGTATGAAGTAAAGCAAAATGAAGTTAGTTAAGTTAGAAGAACAAGTGATATAATGACATCGTAAAAGACAATTTTAAAAAGACTTAAGATTTCTGTTCACTGCAATGACCAGATTTGACCACAAAACATTCATGTTGAAAGATGTTTCTTACCTATTGGCAGAGAGATGATTGACTATAGGTACACAATGACCAATATGTTAATTTCTTTTGCTTGACTATGTTTATTATTTTTTTTTATAAGAGAAAGCATTGGTGGAGCAGGAGGCTAGGCAAAAAATAAAAGAAAAGGTAAGAAGAGGCAATGAAACATTTACAGAAACACAGAAGAAAGGACAGGGGACCTCAGGAGGGGGCAACAGAAAAACAAAGTAGTATAGGTACTACTAGTTTAAATTTAATACATTCTTTTAAAATGATATGTAATAGAGATTTACAGTTTCATCTACAATCCTCTTTCTGTTCTTTATATATGGAAATATTCATGTTTGTGAATCTTGGTCAAGTTCTTAGTTAAAAAAGAAAGGGAGGAAGAAAAACAGAAACTAAAATTAAGTACTCTGTTAATAGACTTTTTTTTTTTAAAGCAATCGGGGTTAAGTAACTTGCTCAAGGTTACACGGCCAGTTATTTCTGGGTGTGGTGCTGAGTATCTGAGTCCAGATTTGATCCAGGTCATCCCGACACTGGAGCCGGTGCTCTTACTCGCTGAGCCACCTGGCCGCCCCTAAGCAATTGGGGTTAAGTAACTTGCTCAAGGTTACACGGCCAGGTGTTTCTGGGTGGGTGCTAAGTGTCTGAGCCCGGGATTTGATCTCCAGGTCTTCTCAACACTGGAGCCAGTGCTCTTACTTGCTGTGCTACCTGGCCTCCCCTGTTAATAGACTTCTTAGCTCCCCAACCTCACATTATCATCTCCTTTGCTTACCTAATTTCCCTTTTCTCCCATCCCATCCTTTCTGAGACGGTTTGCACTCTCTCTTCCAGAGCAACAGCAAGACAAACTTATCCTCTGCTCTCCCTCTGGCCTCTAAACTATTAAGCACACCTAGAAATTATTCTCTGGCCAGTACATGGAAGATGATATTACTGATATATGTTGCCATGGTGATTCCACATCTTCAGTAGTTTAGTCTGTACTAGGCACCACATTTTAGAAAGGTTTTTTGACAAAATGGAGTGATCAGGTTGGATAGGGACTTTCAAGAAGGTGCCCTATGAAGATTAGTTTAAAGCACGAGAAGTATTTAGCCTGGAAAAGAGAAGAGAGAGGAAATGTGATAGCTGTGTTTAGTTAGGTATTTGAAGGGTTTCTATGTGGTTGGTGAATTAGATTTATTCTGTTTGATCCACAAAGGAGAGAACTAAGAGCAATGAATGATTTATTTATAATTCACTAAGACAGATTTATCTTTAATATAAGGACAAACTTTCTCATAGTAACTCTCCACAATGTATAACTGGCCACCTGGGGAAGTGATGGGTTCTTCCTATGAAGAGGTTTTCAGGTGAAGGCTGCATGACCATTCTCTGGAAATACTAAAATTTCAAAAATAAATTGAAATTGTTCAGTTATTGAATTTAGAAGACTGCAAACTCCTTAAAGAAACCTAGTGACACAAAGGGCCATGCAAACTTCCCAATGACACAAAAGTCCATTTAAAAAATATAAATATACTAGAACTGCATAGGTACAAGTCACAGAACACTAAAGTCTCCAAAGCATTATATGTGTGTGTGTATATACAAAATGTATAAACACACATATACTATAAACATATACATGTATATATATACATACATATATATGCACATATATGTATACGTGGTAAGAGAACTTTTCTGTATTGACTTAATGACCACTAGTATATCCTTAAGACAGCTAGTCACATAAACTAGTTAGTTTGCAAAACCAAGCCAAGACATAAATTGTAGCCCTCTTGTTCTCTGTTAGTTCTTGCTCTGTCTGCGAATTGCAGTTCAATCCCCTATTATTTGCTGATCAGTTATTTTACTGATGTAGATCTTTCCTTTCTCTATCTGTTTTTTTATGTAAATCTTTACCTTCTCTTTTGCCCTTTATATTCAAACTGTCACCATCCTGCCGATGTAATTAAAGACTATATAGGGTTGCTAAAAGTGTTATTGGAACCCATTGGTTTTTGTTTACCATGGGACTATGGTCCAAGTATATAATAAACTGTGTATTAAAATGTCTCTGTGTTGATAAGTATGATTGGCAGAATACCTGTTAACAAATGCCTGAATATCTTTTATATCAGCATCTCTCTGAGAGCAAGAAAGAAGCACATGATGGACTGGGAATAAACTGCCACATGTGACCAGAATAAGACATGATCCAAGAAATATATGACTGAGAAGCAAGTGGGGCTGTGAATGTGCTGATGGGGAGGGGGTCATCTATGGACAGCCAGTGTACTTCATGGGTACCTCCAGGAGGAAACAAGAAAGATAACTTCTCCTTCTCAGCATGTGAGGTGGATGCCATACGGTGTTATTTCTGGGATGCACGAGAACAGCCCATTAAAGGAAGGCATGGATATATTGTGATCTGCAAGAGAGAACACCCACAATGATGCCCCTTCAAACCCATTGGAGTGGTAGACGGGATTCCTTTACAAATATGCATGAGAACTTCTGGGACTCTGGGAATTCTCTCCTGGGGCCCTGATGACCTGATTAGTAACTATCTCTCCTGGTTCACTATATTAGGAAAGCCCCAACCATGTTACACTTTACCATCTGCTTTCCCCCATCTCCTCCACAGTCTCAACCCCTTGATGCCATCCTTTATTCCCTCTCCAAATTCCACTTCACTTCTAGAACTGAAATCATCCTTGCCACTTTTCCTTAATGGAAAATGTAGTAGATGTATCAATCTATTCTCCTATATCCCCATTTTCTCCCCTGTAAATTTCTAGAGCAAAGTGACCCTCCCCTTGGAGCCTCTCTCTACATCTTGACTCCCCCATTGGAATATAAGCTCCTCAAGGACAGGGACTGTATTTGCTTTTGTATTTTTATTCCCAGCATTTGACACATGATAAGTCCTTACTGAATGCTTTTTCATTCATTCAATTTAATTTGTGTTTTGGACTAGATAACCTCTGAGGTCCCTTCAAACTTGGGGTTTCTGTGATCCTCTGATTCTGAAAATGTCTCCTTTGCTGTCTCTGAAGACTGTACGACCTTGTTCTACATGATTTAGCCCTCTGGTGGTGGTGAACATGTGGCTACCAAGGTTATAAATTCACAGCCATATATGGCACTTCAGACTCACCTACAAACTGTGTGTGCTTGTGCCATATCTTTAATCCCTTTGAGGTTCCCAGCCTCAAAGAGGGAACTCAGAGCCTAATAAATAACTCCTATTGATGGCACATGTCCCTCCCGCCTTTCCTTCCAACTCTCTTTAGGTCCTGCCAGAGAAACTTTTCCAGACTAATCCCATCTGGCTCCAGTCACTTCAATGACTCCAGTAGCGGCAACTGACCTCTCCCAATCTCTGTAATTTAATCCACCTCCATGCCCCACATACTTAGTATGCATACTTCTGTACATTTTTCCTTTAGTTGATATAAATAAACTTTCATCCTGTCTCTTCTATTCATTGGGTCATAAGCTCTTTAGGGAAACAGTTTGCATCTTCATCTCTCTTTATAACTCTCCATGGCACATACATATGTCTGTACTTTGCAGTTTATGTAGGGGTAAGGTATCAGGGGGAAATACCAGTTACCTGGTCTCAGGGTTATAGCCATGAGAACAGCGGTGGAGATGTAATGGGTGACTTTATCTGGGCTACTGTAGTTTTCTTTTAGAAGAGAATGATAGCTATAATGCTAAAAAATAAAAATAATAACAAAATCTTGCCTAACAGTAGAATGCTCCTGTTTGAGATTAGAAAGGTGGTAAAGCCACTACATGACAGGCAGTCTGGAAATGGTAAAAATATTACATTATAAAAGTGTATTCCAAGTGAAACTATTCGTCCCTAAAAACAGCAACAATTATAGTTTACATTTTATACCTTTTTGGTTACAAGGCAACATTATCTCAATGGCTATACTCTACAGAATGGGACTAAAGGCCACACAAGTTCAGAAGCATATATTTCCAAGATATTAAAAAATGAAACAGCCCCTGCCTTCAATGAGCTTATGGTCTATTGAGAGGTTATAATGTGCATAAATAAGTGAATATAAGTTAACTTGATGAGTGAGAGAACATTAACCACTGGGGGGAACCAAGAAAAGTGTCCTAGAGGAAATGATACCTGAGCTAAACTCCTATAGGTCAGATTTCTACCTGTACCTGGAGCACTTCTGCTGAGACTCACCCAATGGCATAAAGAATAATGACTGCTTCAATGGCAGAGTTGGTGCAAAAACTTTGGAGTAAAGAACCATTCCTCATTCTTGCTTTTAGAGAGAGACACATGTAGTTCCAGACTCTCTTTTGCACCAACTCCAGAGAAGAAAGAGGAGGGAAAAGACTGAAAGTGAGAAATATACAGGGGTAACCAGAACCTCAGCCTCAATCTCTAGATAGATAGACAGACAGACAGACAGACAGACAGACAGCTAGATAGATAGATAGATAGACAGACAGATCTGATCTCTCTCCCTCCCTCTCTTTCCCCCTCTCTCTCTCCCTCCCTATCTCCCTCTCCCTTCTTTTCTCCCTTTCCCTCTCCTTCCTTTTCTCCCCCTTCTTCCCTCCCCCCCCCAAACAAAATACCTAGACTCATCACCTCTTGTCCTCTCCCCTGAAGGCAGGAATTCAAATCTCCCTTGGAGAGGAGTAGACAAGATTCCAGAGATATCAATCCATGCCTCCTCTCAAGTCAACTGTCTTTTCATTTAAATATTCTATGTCTCATATTTACATGGAAAACACACACCTTATAGTCTGAAAGAAGCTAAAGAGTTTGCAGGGTAAAACAGAGAACAAAATATATTCTAGGCAAGAGGGTCTACCTGTGAAAATTCATGGAAGTGGGAAACACAATGTTAAATTCGGGGAAGAGAAGTCAGTAGTGCACTTTAACTGAGACATAGAGTACATAAAAAGGAGTAATGTGGAAAAGGCAATGATGGAAAGGCAAGCAGAAGCTGTATTGTGGAGGGTCTTAAATGCCAAGCTGAGCAGGAGGTATCTTATCCTAGGGGCAATAGGGAGCCACCGAAAGCTTTTGAGCAGGAAAGAAGTATGATCCTCAGAAAGTAATTTTGGCAGCTATGTGGAGAGCAGTTGAGAGAGGTGAACACCTGGAAACAAGGTGACCAATTAGAAGACTATTGCAATAGTCCAGGAAAGGGGAGATGGAGGTTCAAACTATGATAATGTAGTCTTTAGTTGAGATGGGAGAAATGTGAAAGTAGAATTGACAAGACTAGATAGAACCAACAAATGATTTAATGTGAGAGGTAAGGTAGAGGGAAGAGAGAGCATGGCTTGGTTATGAATCCAAGTGACTAGAAAGATGATGATAAACTTCCTTCAAATAAGGGAGCTCATAGGAGGGACAGGATTAGGGAGAAAGGTGAAACCTTTTGTTCTGGACATGCTGAAGATTGAGTTGCCAAGATAAAGATTTCAATAGGGAATTAGTGATGAGCTCAGGATTAATAGCCTACTGTCCTGAGTTTTATTCCCATCTGACCATTCCATTCCCCATACTCCCTCGAAATTTCTGCTCATAGTTCTAGGTATGGAAGGGACTTTAGAGGTCACCTTCTCCAGCTTATTCATTGTATAGATAAGGAAACTGAAGTCTAAAGAGGTTAAGTCATTTTCCCACGGTCACACAAGGTAGTAGTAAGTGTCCAAGGTGGGTTTTTCTGTCTCTGTCTCTCTCTTTTCCGTATTAATGTCTAGCACAGTACTGAGCACATAGCACTGTTTCCCTTGTCCCTCATGTCAATCAATCAATCAGTCTTCCACACTGATTCTTCCACTGACAGTCTCCTTCTCTATAACTGCAGTTATTATTAATAGTTCAAATTTTCATTACTTCACACTAGTATTACTGTAATTAGCTTCTTGATTGACATGTTTGCCTAAAATCTCTCCCCTTTCCATAAAGCAGCAAAATTAATATTCCTAAAGTAAATTAGGTGAAAGAGGAGTTTCCTGTCCTCCACCCTAGTGAATGAAATCCTGGGAGCAGATTTGGCAAGATGTCAATTTTGTTACATGAAATGCAATGGCATATAGCTATAGCTCTATCTATCTATCTATCTATCTATCTATCTATCTATCTATCTATCTATCTATCTATTATCATTTTACAAAGTATGAACAAGTTTACCTGATGGAGTTATAAGGGCAGCTTATTAATGACTGGTTCAAGGTTTGCCATGCCCCTGGCAGCTATTTTTTAAGCTAGTATGCAGAGAAACAGGCAATGGAGAGAGATCCAAAGAATATGATCTGTGGCAGCAGAAAAGAGAGCCTTGGAAGGTTTTCTCTAGCAGTTAGGAGTTAATCTGAACAGAACAGACCCAGAGAGCACAGTTGAGTCCAGAAGAGACATTGTACACAAAGTGGAGCAGCAAGAGGATATAAAGAGAATGTAAAGGACTTTAGAGCTCTTTAGTATACCGGAGGCAGGAGTTGGCTTGGCAGTCTGTGTTCTCTGCATCCCCTCCTTCCTGCCCAATCTGTTCCCGATGATCACAGACTACCTCTTCCCTTACTTACCAGCTAGGTCAACTATTTTCATGTTTGTTTTTATATCCCTGGTGCCTAGAAAAGTGCCTGACACATAGTAGGTCCTTAATAAAGGCTTGTTGAATTGTACTGAATTATATACAATTTAATATTCTCACAAAATCACAGAATCTCAGAGTTTGGAATGAATCAAAGAGCTCATCCAGTCCAACTAAACAAGAATCTTTTCTACAAACCACTTGAAAAGCAGTCATCCAGTGTTCCAGCATGGAGGAACCTACTACCTCAAGAGACAGCCCATTTTACTTCCCAACTCTAGCTGGGAAATTTTCCTTCCATCAAACTTAGAATAGCATCTTTGCAAATTCATAAAATTATAGACATAGACCTGGAAGAGACCCCAGAGATCATCCAGTGCAACAACTTCACTTGACAGGTGAGGAAACAACATTCTAATTTGATCCAATAGACATTCACCAAGTGCCTAAAATATCCAGAACACTGCACTAGGAACTTGGCGAGATACAAAGATTTTATTATTTTCTTCCTTATATTGGTCTCTAATTTTCATGTATACCATTTTTCTATATATTATTTCCTCCTTCCTCAAAGATTTCAAGCTCATTCAGTGTAGGATCTATGCTGTAGCTGTAAGGGCAAGGCTTTTTTTAAATTTTGCCATATTTCCAGATGAAAGGTCAAACATGTGGCTAGGAAGGTAAGACAAACAATGACCTGGCTCCCTTCGGTTTAATATTGTCTCTGTGCTACCACCACCCTCCCTTGGCACTCATTTACATGGTAAACTGAAGGTACTTGATGTTGTCCCTCCATGTACATACTCTAGAAACACATCTCCTATATGTGTTCACTTTTTCCTGCTGGAGGTATTTGTATTTGTGAAGGAATGTGCTCTAGGTTTAGGAGTTATTTCTACTTTTCCTACTATGTCATTTCATTAAATGCATTTTTAATTATCTTCTGCTGTTGAAGGTAAGTGCATCAGTGGGAGCTTGTAACCTATTACCATAAGATAGTCATGCAGGATAAGGATCTACAACACATTATGAACATGGTGTAGACATCTCTATTCTCCAAGGACTTAGAGATATGGAGACATATCAAGTGGTCACTAAATAAATACTAGTCTTAACGTTCCGTCCAGTCTTTCTCCTAGTCACCTTCTTGCCATTTTCCCTATCACTACATCCCCTGGACCACCAGTCCACATGTGGGAAGTAATCCACATTGTTTTGTCATATGCTTGCTGAATTCAAGCTATCCTGCTTAGAGAGTGAGAGTGAACACAAATCTGGAGTAGCCAATTCTATCAAACCAGCACTTCCATACTTTCTATCCCATCTAGCAATTCACCATAACCATTTTCTTGCCATCCTGTATCTGGTCCCCTTTTTTTCTATCACTTTCCATATTTTTTTCTTTTTCTGGGGACCAGAGTCAAATCAGTTCTACCATTTCTTCCTAAAAAAGTTAGAGAAATAGAACATGATTTCGCTCACAATTTCCCTAACTGAATACTTTCTCCTGTCTATCATTCCCCTATATATGTTGTTTCCTCAATTAAAATATAAGCCTCTTGAGGACAGAGATTGTCTTACTTTCATTTTGCATCTTCATCACTCTGAATAGTAGTTGGCACCTATAAGAACTTAAATTTTCATTCATTCAAAAGAATTAAAAGGAAAAAAGGAACAAAAGTAATCTAAGTGCAGTTAAGTTGCAGATTTACTAAAATTTTAACTGAGAAGAGACAATGAGGAAGAAAGTAACATTTTGGAGAGGGAACTCTGAAAGGTTGGAAATTCTAGTATAAGTTATTCTGGAGAAGTAGAATTGTGAAATAACCTTGCACTTTGAAAAGATCTGTTGGCATCCAGAAGAAATGAAGAAGCTTAGAATGCAAATAATTCAGAAAAGCTGAGCTAGGCAGAAGATGCCCAGAAAAAAAAAGTAAAGAGTTCGTAGAATTCTATGGACAGGAGATTCAGATATAGCCAAGCCAAGACTCAGGTAGCTATGAGCAGAGTGGTTTTGATTTAAAACCAAAGTACCATCTGGAGCCTAGGCAGGACCTTGCTTCCTCAGAGACCAAGGTATTTAAGAAGATTGATTTGGCATTTGACTGAAAGGGTGAACTAACCAAAAAGGCCAAAGTAATTCAAAGGAAAAGCTAATTCTCCAGAGGGTGAAGGAAGAACAAAGTTTAATCAAGCAGAACCAAGTAAGGTAAGACTATTTACCTGTGAATCACCTAATTTTTATGTAGTTTGTGCCATGAAATTCCCTTTAACTCCAATAAAAGAGTTTGAATGACAGCAAATAGCTTTTTGATAGAGTATAGTAAGCATTTATTTATGATGATAATCACCAGTTCATAGAGAACTTTGCTCTATAGAGTATCTTCCTAAGGAAATTAGCTATTTGTGAGCTATGAGGTTGGGAAAGCTCATAGAAAAGAATATTTTCACACGATATATTTACATTGGGGATTATGTCTAGGTAACAGTTAAATGTTGGGGCTATTTTGAATTCATCTGTGGTTGGGATATATTTGTAGTGTCAATCTGAAATAAAGAAGAAAGAAAAATAGCAAAAGCTAGGATCTTTTAATTGAGGCAAGGGTTCTGCAATTCAGGCATACAGGACCAACAACGCAGTGACCAAGAGGGGCAAAGAAGGGCAAAGGGGGGCAGGGTCTAAATGATCACAGGGAGGAAAATAGAGGGACTTCTGGGAGCCAGTATGGCAGAGTAATCAGTAAATTGCTGTAACTCTCCCATATTCCTTTCTGAACTACAATAAAATGTGCCCCCAAACAAATCATGAAACCAACAGAGTCAGCAAAAAGATGGTGTGAAGCATTATTTTAGCCCAAGAAACTCAGAGATCGGCAAGAAAGGTCTGTTTCACTCAAATAAAAGGGGAATGCATTCCAGAGTCATTTGTACAGTTATTTTTAGGGGTTTGGGGGAGAGCTCAAGCAAGTTCCTGCTTTTACTCTGCCATCTTGGCTCCAAACCCCAATACTTGTAATTCTTAAAAATTGCATCACTAATAGTACAGCTAGAAGGAATAGGCATAGACAGAGGGTACAGCTATAAGGTAAATTTGAGGGAATGGCATAAAAAATTAAAGAATGGGAAGGAGGGGGGTGGCTAGGTGGCACAGTGAATAGAGCACCGGCACTGGAGTCAGGATGACCTGAGTTCAAATCTGGCCTCAGACACTTAACACAAAACTAGTCATGTGACCTTGGGCAGGTCACTCAATCCCAATTGCCCTACCTTCCCCCCTCTAAAAATAAAAAAAAAAGAATGAGGAGAACAATGGGTGCAGAAGGAAGGGAGAAGTAAAATGGGAAATAATTATTTCACATGAAGAGACACAAGGGATCTATTACAGTAGAGGAGACAATGGGAGAGTGGGCAACAAGCATCCCTTGAAACTTACTTTAATAAATATTGGCTCAAAGAGTGAACCATATACAAAATCAGTTGAATATAGGAATCTATTTTACCTGAAAGGGAAGTAGGAGGGGAGGAGATCAAGTAAAGGGGTAGTAGTGGGGACTGACAGAAGGAATGGTAGATCAGGAAAGGGGGTAGACAGAAGCAAAACACTAGTGAGGAGGGAAAGGGTGAAAGGATAGAGAGGAGAAAGAATGGGAATGGATGGAAATACACAGGGAGTAATCATAACTGTGAATGTGAATGGGATGAACTCTCCTATAAAACATAAACAGGTAGCAGAGTGGATTAAAAAAAACAGAATCCTACAATATGTTGTTTACAAGAAACAGAAACTTGAAACAGAGAGACACACAGAGTAAAGGTAAGGGGTTGGAGTAGAATCCATTATGCTTCAGCTGAAGCAAAAAAAGTAAAAAAGAAAGAAAGCAGGGGTAGTAATTCTGATTTCAGACAAATAAAGTAAAAGCAAAAATAGACCTAATCAAGAAATAATGTAGGAAACTACATCTTGCTAAACAATGAAGCAGTATAGATATGAAACATATATGCATCAAGTGGCATAGCATCCAAATTCTGAAAGGAGAAGTTAAATGAATTATAGGAATAGACAATAAAACTATACTAGTGGGGAACCAAAACTGTCCCCTCTCAGAACTAAATAAATTCAACCAAAAAATAAACAAGAAAGAAATTGAAAAGGTAAATGGATCATTAGAAAAGTTAGATATGACAGACCTTTGGCATTACTTAGATGTAAAGGAGGACACCATAAGCAAATTAGAAGAGCAAGGAATAGTCTACCTAACAGATCTACAGAGAGGGGAAGAATTCATGACTAAATAAGAGATAGAGAGCATTACAAAATGTAAAATAGATAATTTTGATTATATTAAATAAAAAAGCTGTTGTATAAACAAAACCAATGCAACCAAGATTAGAAGAAAAGCAAAAAGCTGGGAAACAATCTTTATAGTGTTTCTGATAAAGGCCTCATTTCTTCTGTTCTCTACTTTGATCCTGTCCCTTTTCAAAAGTGTGTGCTTCCAACTTCCCTCCTTCCCCCCAGCCTGCCCACCCTTCCATCATTCCCCCTCTCATCCTCTTCCTCCCTACTCTTCTGTAGGGTGAGATACCCTATTTAGTGTATATGTCATTCCCTCCCTAAGCCAAATTCAATGAGTGTAAAGTTGACTCATTCCCTTTTGCCTTCCTGTTCTTCCCCTCCATTTAACAGTTTTCCCTTGCCTCTTCTATGTGAGATAATTTGCCTCATTCTGTATCTCCCCATCTCCTCTCATTTTGTTCCTCTCTCACTCTTAATTTCACCTTTTAAGTATAATCCCTTCCTATTCAATTGGTCCTGTGCCATCTCTCTATGTATACCCGTACACATATATACACACACTCACATATGTATTCATATGCCCATAAACCCTCCTATATAGACATATATGTATGTATACATATACATACATACACACACACATTTCTACTCCCTTCAATTCTCATAATGAGAAAAGTTTTGTAAGTTACAATTATACTTTTTCCATGTAGGAATATGAATAGTTCAACTTTGATAAGTTCCTTATGAATTCTTTCCCCTGTTTACTTTCTCATGCTTCTTGTTTCTGAGTGTCAAATTTTCTATTCAACTCTGGTTTTTTCATCAAGAATGCTTGAAAGTCCTCTATTCCACTGAATGGCCATATTTTCCCTTGAAACATGATACTCAGTTTTCTGGGTAGGTGATTCTTGGTTTTAATCCCAGCTCCTTTGACCTCCAGAATATCATATTCCAAGCTCTTCAATCCCTCAGTGTAGAAGCTGCCAGATACTGTGTTATCCTGATTATGTTTCCACAATATTCAAATTGTTTCTTCCTGGCTACTTGTAACATTTTCTCCTTGATCTGGGAATTCTGGAACCTGGCTATAATATTCCTAGGAGTTTTCTATTTGGAATCCTTTTCAGGAGGTGATTGGTGGATTCTTTTAACCTCTATATTGCCTTCTGGTTCTAAAACATCAGGGCAATTTTCTTTGAGAATTTCTTGAAGGATGATTTCTAGGTTCTTTTTTTGATCATGGCTTTCAGGTAGTCCAATAATTTTTAAATTATCTCTCCTGGGTATATTTTCCAGGTCAGTGTTTTTTCCCATGAGATATTTCACATTGCCTTCTATTTTTTTTTCATTTGTTTGAATCTGTTTAATAGTATCTTGATTTCTCATAAAGTCACTAGCTTCCACTTGCTCCAGTCTAATTCTGAAGAAATGATTCTCTTTAGTGAGCTTTTGAGATTCTTTTTCCATCTGGCAAATTTGTCTTTTTAAGGCATTCTGCTCCTCATTGGCTTTTTGAGCTTCTTTTGCCATTTAATTTAGTCCATTTTTAAGGTGTTATTTCCTTCAGTCAGGTTGTTTACTCTCGTTTCATAATTTTCTTGCATCATTCTTATTTCTCTTCCCAGTTTTTCCTCCACTTCTCTTATTTGGTTTTCAAAATCCTTCTTAAGCTTCTCTATGGCCTGTAAGCAGCTCATATTTTTCTTGGAAGCTTTTAGTATAGGAGTTATGACTTTGCTTCCATGCTTTGATCCTTTTTGTCCCCAAAATAGGAATGTAAAGTTGGATTGCTGTGCTTGCTTTTCTTGCTCATGTTGCCACTCAATTACTTTACTTTTGAGCTTTTTGCCACAGTAGAACTCTGCTACCAGAGAGGGGAGCTTTGTCCCAAATTGCTGGGGTTTTCTCAGCTTCTGGAGCTATTAGTTGGCTGCCCTCTCTGAAGCCTCCACACACTCTGGTAAACTGGTCACACACCCCAGGACCTCTACTATAGACAGTGATCCAGATCGAAGTGGATTAAAGCAAGAGTGATTACCCCTCAGACTGGTCACTTGGTCCCCCTAAAATCTGCAGGCCAGGAGCCCTGAAGCAGCCATGTGGAAGTGGATGCATAGCAGCCATGCCTCAGCCCCTTCTCCCTCCAGGAGACAAAGGCCAGACCACACTCTGCGACTCCCAGTTCCCAAAGTCCACACTGCACTTACCTCTCACTGTGTCCTTAGCATCTATGTGTTGATAATTTTGGAAACCACCACAGCTGCTGGTGGTCTGAAGTCCCTCCAGCTGGAGGCTGGTTGTGGCTGCCCTGAGGCTAAAATGTCAGGCTTACATGGTGCTGAGCTCTGCTCCCAGAGTGCTGTGCTGGCCCCTTCCTGCTGGCCTTCTGGACTGTCTTTAGCAGGAAGTTAGCTTCTCTCTGTCATTTTGTGGGTTCTGTAGCTCCAAAGTTTGTTTAGAGTCATTTTTTACATGAATTGGAGGAGGTGGAAGCAGGAGCCTTGTGGAAGTCCTGTTTCTACTCTGTCATCTTGGCTCCACCCACTTAAGGCCTCATTTCTTAAATACATAGAGAACTGATGCAAGTTTATAAGAATATAAGCTATTCACCAATTGATAAATGGTCAAAGGATATGAACAGGTAGTTTTCAGCTGAAGAAATCAAAGCTAACTATAGGTATGTGAAGAAGTGTTCTAAGTCACTTTTGATTAGAGAAATGTGCATTAAAACAACTCTGAGGTACCACCTCAAACCTATCTGTTTGACTAATATGACAAAAGAGGAAAATTTTTCTGAGAAGATATGGGAAAATTAGGCCACTAATGCATTTTTGGAGTTCTGAACTTATCCAACCATTCTGGAGAGCAATTCAGAACTATACCCAAAGGGCAACCAATGTGTGCATATCCTTTAATACAGTAATACAATAAAAAGGGAAAAGGACCTACACATACAAAAATCTTTATAGCAGTCTTTTTTGTGGTGGCAAAATATTGAAAATTGAGGGGATGCCCATCAGTTGGGAAATAATTGAACAAGCTGTGGTATATGAAGGTAATGGAACACTGTTGTGCAATAAGAAATGATGAACAGGCAGATTTCCTAAAAATCTGAAAAGACTTGTATGAACTGATGCAAAGTAAAATGAACAGAACCAGGAAAATATTGTACACAGTAGCAGCAACAGTGATAATCAACTATGAATTAACCTAGCTAGCTCTTCTCAGCAACACAATGAACAAGCAGAAAGGACTCACCAAGGAAAATGCCATCCATATTCAGATATAGAACTGATGGAGATGAAGATCAAAACATTTTTTTTGCTTTATTCTTTCTTGTGTCTTTTTTTTCCCTTTTGATCTGTTCCTTCTGTCACAATGGTGACTAATATGGAAATATATTTACATGACAGCACATCTACAAACTATGTCAGACAGCCTACCATTTCAGAAGTGGGGAAAGGAGGGAGGGAGAAAATTTTGCAATTAAAAACCTTGTAAAATGAATGCTAAAAATTTTCTTAACAGGTAACCAGGGAAAAAATAAAATACTATCTTAAAAAGAGAATGAAAATAAATAATCTAAAATCCTCAGGGAAAATAAAACAGCTGGGATAAAAGGTCTACTGACAGGCAACTAGAGTATATTTAGCAACTGTTTGCACTACAGATATGAATTTCTGCTAAAGCTACTTGCAATTGATTATATATGGAGAGATGTATTTTAAATAAAAGCACTAAAATGAAAAAAAATGACTACAGGGAGGGAATCTCAGGGAAGATACAGCTTTGGGCATCTATAACAAAAGTTGTTTTGCACAACAGCCAAAAGTCCGTAGAGAAGATTGTAGGTGGATGGGGGGTGAGGTGATATCTGATAAGAACAGTAACTCCATTTCCAAGTGTAGTTATAGGGAAGCCAGTTTAGACCTGTTACAATCATGAAATCAGTTGGAATCAAAGTCATGTGGCCCCTTCCAATATCTGCATTCAACAGCAGCATAAAATCGAATGATGTGGGTACAAATACTGACTCTGCCATTAACTGGCTCATGTTATTAGCAAGTCTCTTAGCCTCTCTGTGTTTCAATTTCTTCAACTTTACATATTAAAATTCCTCAACCCTTATTTGCATATGACTATCCCAGATTTCACCAGAAGTGGGAGTTTGGGAATGGTGACTCCTGGGAAAAGCTGTGTGTGAATGCTTCTGGATTTTTCATGGAAAAAAACTGGGACAAAGATAGTGGAAGAAGTAGGAAGGAGAGGTGGATGCGCGTGCTAAAGCTTCTTGGAACCACACGTGAGAGTTGAGTGCCAGGTACTCAGCAAAGGTAGATGAGCAGCCCTGGAAAGGACTAACACCAGGGTGCTCGCCCTCCTTCAGCACCCACAGACTCTATGTGTTATCCACCAGGAGAGGTAGGACTAGGATCCATGAACATATCACTATCTTCCATCAGTGCATTAACATTGAGTAGTTCTGAAAGCAAACAGTAGGCCTCTGTGCTAGAGCAAGGGAATAGGATAGAGGACAGGTGTATGTTTTATTGCACACCATTGAGGAGGGAGGAAGAGAAGAACAAGGGAAACATCTGAAACATGGGGCTCTGTCTGAGAGGAAGGTATACAGGATAAGGTCTCTATGGTGGAGATAGAGTGTTGCTGCAGTTAACAAGGTATTTTTCTCCCTAGGATCATGTTATAGGTTATCTTGTTCATTTTTCCCTCAAATTTTCAGTTGATGTAGATCTGTTGGCTCCATACAATCTGGTGAAACTATACAAAATTAGTTTTATTTCTTATTGTGAACTTGGTCATTGATATAAACATTTCAATAGACAAAGAAGATCAAGAAATATTCTATAAGAAATTGTAAATGTCTCATCTATAATGAGAGAGAGAGAGAGAGAGAGAGAGAGAGAGAGAGAGAGAGAGAGAGAGAACAGCAGCAGTAAGCTTAGGGCATACATTTAAAGCTGGAAGGAAGCTTAGAATTAAGGACCAGAGAGGTTCGTGACTTGTGTATACAGCTAGTAAGTATCAAAGGCAAAATTTGAACCCAAGTCTATCTGTCTGTCTATATATCTATCTAATTATAAATTATACTATATAACTTCATACATACAAATATCATATGTACATATATGTATACATAATTTAATTAGGTAGTAAAGATGCAGCAAGTTGGTGCAACAGATAGAACACCAGGCCTAAAGTCAGGAAGATATGGGTTCAAATCTAGCCTCAGATACTTTACTAGCTGTTTGACCTTGGGCAAATAATTTAACCCTGATTGCCTCAGTTTCCTCATCTGTAAAAGAGGAGCAAGAGGATATAGGTTAAATTCCCAGGTCAGTCTGTTTGACCCTGGGCAAATCACTTGACCCCGATTGCCTCAGTTTCCTCATCTGTCAAATGAGCTGGAGAAGGAAATGGTAAATCACCCCAAAGGAGGTCGTGAGGAGTTGTACTTGACTGGAACAAACGAACCACCATCACAACAAAATCCTCTATTTGTGCCTCATTCTGCAGGGGTTCTTTAAACTTTTTTTTCTTTTATGCACTTAAAAAGTATGTCATTGATGCTATTTTTGGCACTGATCGTATACACACACACACACATACACACACACACACACAGAATCTTGCCTTATAATGAATAGGTATAGTAAAGTAAAACAAATCAGCACGTTGGCCACAGCTGAGAGGACATATCCCATTTTGTCGCTTTAACCTACTGACTCCCAAGAGATGGGTGCTTTGTTTCATCATCAGTTTTCTGAAGTTACTGATTTGATGAATGTTCTGAGTTCTTTTGAAGTTGCTTTTTTTCACACCATTATGGCAGTCATCTCATAGTTTGTGGACTGCTGGCCTGGTTAGTGACGGTGCCAAAACCAGGTCCTTAACTTTGACATACTCCTGCCTCTCCCAGTCCAGCCTTTTAACATTTTCCTGGAACTTACAGGCCTAATTTTCCCAATCTGTTCAATGAGAAGGTAGGAACATGATTGCAATAACATAAATGAAAAGATCACTGAGTGGAAACCAAGCACTGAGTAATTGTAATGACCAATCTTAGTCATGGAGAAGAGATTAGAATATATTTCCTATAGCATGGCACAGTGAAATTTGGAGCCATCACTGGATCTGGAAGCAGAAAACCTGGGTCTAAATCCAAGTTCCTACTACCTGTGTAGCTTTAGGCAAGTTACTTAACATATCTGGGCCTCAGTTTCTCCCTATGTAAAATGAAGGAATTGAACTAGATGAGCCCAAGTTCCTTTCTATTTGTGAATAAAGGGACCCTTTGAGTTCCCTTCTAATTATGACTTTATGACTATTTTTGGTAATGAGGTAGGGGATGATGGTTAAAAAATGTCATATTTTATCAGGATAGTAATTATTGCTATTGGTTTTGCTTAACTTATTTATTTATTTATTTATTTATTTATTGGTTTTCCATTGTTATAAAAGAAGATACATTGGTGGGGGCAGTTCTATAGAAATGACTAATGAGGGGCGGCCAGGTGGCTCAGTGAGTAAGAGCACCGGCGCCAGTGTTGGGATGACCTGGATCAAATTCGGGCTCAGATACTCAGCACCACACCCAGAAATAACTGGCCATGTAACATTGAGCAAGTTACTTAACCCCGATTGCTTTAAAAAAAAAAAAAGAAATGACTAATGAAATAGCAAAAGGGTAAAACACTTTTTAAATTAAGAAAAATAGAATTGGTCCATATGATCCCTAAGGACTGTTATATGTGTTTATTTTGTAATTCCTCCATGACTTGGTTCCTTGTTATATTTATAAAATTCACCAAATAATACTGGAATTAGAATTTCTTTTCTGATTTCAAACAATTTAAGGAGTTGTTTGAAAAGGCAAAATGTTAGAAATCAGATGAAGAATTTATATTCTGTATGTGCAATTGCCTGTCTTGTAAGAAGTTGCTTGAATTCATGGCTTACTGTGGAGTAAAATTATAAATTAGTCACTGTAGTTGCCTTTCCTCTGAGATAAATGGAAATGGTCTCTCACATACCTACAGGCAACTTTTCAACTTTGCCATGAAATCAGTAATTTAATTATCACTTGTAAGTAGCAGCAGGAGAACCGGGGCTATTTTGATCTACATTCCAGTTAATAAAGGATCTCTTGAAATAAAGTGTCCGTACACTAATGTGCTGTGACTTTGCCAATGTATGACATTCCTGCTACTCACTAGTGCAGATTACAGCTAGTTCATGATCTAGTCGATAAGTCTTAGGTCACTGTCTGAGGTTAGCGATTTTCTCTGGGTTTCTCAAATATTAAGTGTCAAGGCAAGACTTGAACTAGGGTTTTCTAGACTTCAAATCTAACACTATCTGCCATACCCATAGCTATCTAATAGGCATACTGGCATGCTCAGATCGATCAATGATCTCATCACTGTCGGTGTTTCCTCAACTATGCAGACCATGGTCTTCAGCAGCATCCTTATCAAGTGGTCAGTCACCCAGCCTTCTCTTTCTTTTTCTTTTTCTTTTTAGAGGGGGGAGGCAGGGCAATTGGGGTTAAGTGACTTGCCCAAAGTCATATGGTTAGTAAGTGTTGTGTCTGAGTCCGGATTTGAACTCAGGTCCTCCTGATTCCAGAGTCGGTGCTCTATTCACTGCCCCAACCCAGCTTTTTCTTGAAGATGTCCAACAAGCGGAAACCAACCACCTTGATTCTACTTTTGAACTCATCTAAGTGACTGGGTTCAAAGGTCAGTTTTCATCCGTCAATAGTCAGAATGAACTAGGGTAGTTTCCTGTAGTTGTGTAGAATTCAGGCCTTCTGATCAGTCTCTTATACTTGATCATCCTGGAAGAAGATTCAAAAGATCCCAAATCAAGAAAAACTGAATAATCAGATCTTGCTTTTGGACACAGTACATATCCGGTGACTGGCAGTCATTTATAAGTAAAATCCTGCCAGTGTTAGCTCTCACCTCTTTGAACAGATGACTTTTTTGTTTCTATCCATTTACCATTAAGGGCAATCATCCAAAAAGAGAGCAAAGGGGGTGTGAAGTGTTTAATCTTTTAAAAAATATTATGAATTTACCAGCTGGAAAGAAAAATAATCAAACAAACAACAAACAGGCAAAGAATTAATGAAGTGAAAAAAGAAATTGTTAAGTACTTAAAGTGTGCCAGGCCTTCGAGATACAAACACAAGCAAACAACAGTCCCTACCTTCAAGGATCTTACATTTTAACAATGAAAGGCTGGAAATGGTTGGGGTAGAGAGTCCACAAGTAGGAGCCTAGTTTGGAAATGTCTGGGAAGACTTTCTGGCAAGTTAAGGCAAAGGCTTACTTATCAAGGGAAATGCTTTTGTTTTGTACCTCCTTCTAGGTCTGTGTAAGTCACTTCTGACACTGTTTCTCATCTTTCTTTCTTTTTTTAATGTAGTTGTGCTTTTCCTATTGAGTATGCAATTCTAGTTCTACTGATTTTATTTTTCATCACTTTGTATAGGTCAATAATTGAAACCTGGGGTCCACATATCCACAAGGGGTCCATGGATAGGTTTCAGGGGATCCATGGGTTTGGATGGGAAAGAAAAAAACCAAATTTGTTTTCACTAACCTCTAACTGAAATTTTGCATTTCCTTAAATTATTTAAAAACATTATCCTGAGAAAGGGTCCATAGGCTTCACCAGATGGCCAAATGGGTCCATGGCACTGAAAAAGGTCCTTTGAAAAAACCTTTAGTGTCTGCTTTTCTACACTTTTTCATACACTTCACACTTACTGCAATTTTGACATAATCAAAATTAATATAGCTAAAATGGGATGGGGAACAGTGAACTGGGAAAAACTTTGATATAAGTTTTTATGATAAAGGTCTGATCATCTAAGCTATGTGGAGAATAGATTGAAATATATAAGAATAAGAGCCATCCCCCAATAGATAAATGATCACAAGGTATGAATATGTAATTCAAAGAAGAAACTATCAGCAGTTATGAAAAAAGATGTTTCAAATCATTAATAAGATAAATGAAAATTAAAACAGCTTTTGGATTTTCCCCAAAACTCCTGGAGGTGAAATTGGAGGACATATGTACTAATACACTGCTATTGGAGCTAAAAATTGATCTAAACATTCTGGAAAACAATTTGAAACCATATTCAGAAAGTCATTAAATTGTTTATACTTTCAAATGCCACCTCTGACACTATTAGGCCTATACCCCAAAAGAAATAAAGAGGGAAAGACCTATATATAGGAAAATATTTATAATAACACTTTTGTAGCAAAAAACTAGAAACAAAGTAGATGCGTATCAACTGGAAAATGGATGAACAAATCATGGTATGTAATTGCAATGAGAGGTTTCTTTTTTCCCATCTTTTAAAAAAATTATTTTATTTTTAATTCATGGAACAAAACAAGCATTTACATAACCCAGTACAATTAAAAAAAAGATGATTGTACATGAAACTCTAGGAATGTTTTCAGAGAAATCTACCAATTCATGTAGAATAATGTGAATAAAACCAGGAGAACAACTTATACTATAACTATACTTCAAAGTAAAACAATTTTGAAAAACTTTAAAACTCTTGTCAACGTCATTTTCAACTACTGTTTCAGATGACTAATAATGAAGCATGACTCCCACCTCTTGAGAGGTGATGGACTAGGGTCAGAATGAGATACTCATATTTGAATATGACCAATGATTGAATTTGTTTTGCTTGGCTGTGTTAACTGGTTACAAGGAAGGTGTTTTTGAGGGTTCTTTTAAAACATAATTTGGAGAAAATTGGGGGGGGGATAATGAATCCCCCAAAGAAAAGACTGGCAATGAAGCATTTAAAGAAAATGCTTAGAAGAGATCAGAACACAGTTCAGAGAGCCACACACAAGATCTGTGAAACTCTACTGCAAAATAAAACATGTACTTTTGAAATAAGCATGAAGTTTCTTCTCTTTTCTGCTATTCTTGGTATATGGAAGTGTTCATATTTTTAGGTGTTTGTCAAGCTGAGAATAACAAAAAATTAGAATAAGAATAGAGATTAGGTCTGTTCATTGTTCATTGGAACAGGGAATTCCCAAGTGAAGAAACTTCCTTTAATAATGCAAGTCAGCATCTTCTGTTTAGCTGCTTAGAACCCTGAGAAATGAAGTGACTTGCCCAGGGTCACCCAGTCAGTATGTTTCAGAGGGAGTAAACAAGCCTAGGTTTTAAAGCCTAGTTCTTTATCCACTAAACCTCACTGCTTTTCGACAACAACAACAAAATTTTAAATTAGAAAAAGAATCACATGGTAACCTGGAAAGCATATTATGCTCATTTAAGACGATTTTGGATAACTTCATCAGTCCATATCATAAGCACTTATTAAATGCCTACTATATGTCATGCACTGCTAGGTATTGGAGATATAAACTCCTTGAGGATAGGGACTAATGGGGAGGCTAGGTGGCACAGGGAATAGAGCACCAGCCCCGGAATCAGGAGGACCTGAGTTCAAATCCAGCCCCATACACTTAACACTTACTAGTCGTGTGACCTTGGGCAAGTCACTTAACCCCAATTGCCCTCCCTCCCCCCTCCAAAAAGCAAAAAACGAAACAAAAACAGAGGATAGGGACTAATTTTGTTTTTCTTTGTATTCCCAATGTCTTGAGAATCAGAGACACTTGAGAGAACCCAGTTATTACATGAAAAATAATATGAATAACATCACCCAGTTGGATCGTATTCACTAGACTTGCCAACCCAAGCCTTCCAACTTTTCCTAAAAATCAGCTATACCCTCAAAAAGGGAAGACTGACCATCACCAAGATTATTCAGAACTTGTTGCAGGCTCTCAAGGGAATTCCCAACATTCTAAAAGAATGTTTGATCAATGAGAGTATCATGGGGATAAATTCTGGTCTTTCAAATCTGAATACTTTGAAGGTTTGCAGACGCTAGTTTGGACACTCAATTTTTATTATGTTCATCTAAAAATCAAGCTGTCAAATGGCTTGATTATCATACCTTGTTATTTTTCTTTTTATATTTTAGTTCATGATTATATGGGACATGTATTCAATTCTATGATCTTTAAAGAGAAAACATATATATATATATATATGAATGTTGGGGTCATGTGATCCTAAAAGATAAGGGAAAGGGGCATTTGACCAATAATATATGGAGTAGCCTGCATTTATACAGATTTCTGTGGTGGTGTGAAGTAGGAAGAAGCAAATCTAGAAATATTGCCTAGTGGTCTGGCATCATGGGAATCTGCTGAGCCAGCCTTTTGGAGGCCTTCCAATCCAAATGACAAGCAGTATCTCTAATGGAAGGAAACTCAGGCTAGGAGCAGGTCAAATGCTTTACTCAAATCAGGAATGTAGTCAGGGCCCAGCCTTCCAGCTCCCAGCCCTGGAGTCCCAAGCATGGCAAGGGCCCACACAGAGGTAGCCACCTCTATACATATATTTCTGTAGGGCAACAGAACCCACTAAAACAGCCACACCCCAAATACAAACTGCCCTCATAAACCAAGAGCTAATTAAACACAAAGTTGTTATCACCCACTACATAGGACATGGTGTATTGAAAGGGTGTTTAGGGGCAGCATATGAGTCGCCAATGGCAATAACTGAAGCTTTGTTGGGTGAACACTTCGGGAACTTTCCTAAAGGGGGGAAGAGAGGAAATTGGAAAGGGAGAGAAGGAGGCTGTTATAGGGATGAGCAGGGAGGGCACTGTGGTCTGTCCCTGAGAATTAAAGGCTATGTGAATGCACTGGTAATTGATACAGCAGGGAGGCCATTTTTACAAGGGATCCTGGAAGGGGGCCATTACCAGAGCAGATGTTTCTCTACGGATGCTGCCCTCTGGGGTGAGGGCTCCTCGGGCCAAGCTGAAAAGGAGGTGGGGATAGTGGGCAGCAGAAACTGTTTCCCCCTCTCCTCATGGCCAGGAGAAGAGGGTGGCCCGTTGTTAAAAGAAAACATTTTAAAGTGCCTGTTTATGTGCTGAAGTAATTTCTAATTACCAGAGGCAGGGCCCGTGGTCTGGTGTAGTTAGAGAAGAGAGCTTAGAGCCAGGACAGGGGCCATTCTGTCCTTCTTTCTGCTTTTGGCTCTCTCTTGTGCCTGGATCCAAGTCACTTAACCTCCAGAGTGTCAGAACCCCAAGCTGTCCCCTTTGGGCAGCCTGGCCCATTCAGCCAGCACTTTACAACTGAAGTTCTCAAGTAGTTTCTGAATGCAAACTAATTATTATCATCCCTTTGAGGCTAGAAATTATTATTATTATTATCATTATGATTTTATTGATGGTGAACTGAGGCACATGGAAGTTAAGTGATTTCCCAACGGGGGCCAGAATCTATGAATGTGGCTGAGAGCTAATCTTGGGCTCTCACCACTCAACCCCACACCCTCCCCAGACCACACGAGGGAACTCACAGGGTGTTTTGAGGATAAATGCATGTTTATTCAGCCTTTGGAACAACTCAAATCAGGCCCCTGCAGAAATACAAAGAATTACTAATCCAGATGGAGTCTTTATATCCATAAAGGCACACTCCTCTTCTCAAACCATAGCTCCCTGAGCAGATACCTTCCTTTTCTTCCTTTTTACCCAGCATGAAGTAAATCTAGGAATCACAACATTCTGCAGACAGGAGAGAGTAACAGTTCGACCCAACACTTCATTTCACAAATGAAGAAACTGTAACTCCAAAATATCTAATGATTTCATGAAGTCAGTCAGTCAAAAACTATTTATTAACTACCTACTATGTGCCAGGCATTATGGTAGTTGCTGGAGGTTTAAAGACAAAGAATAACATAATCCCTATCTTCAACAAACTTACATTTTCATGTAACAATCTGGGATGTCAGTACTAAGTGGTTGGCTATACATGCCTCCTCTCATCTCACATGGTTGACAGGACCTTAAGAGAGTTAAGTGAATCTTAAGAGTCATCAATACGTATATGTCAAATATATTCATCCTAAATAAAAGTTAATAAATACATACATGCATACATACATTCTAATATTGTTGTTCAGTCATTTCAGTCATGGTCGACTTTGTGACCCCATTTGGGGTTTTCTTGGCAAAGATACTGGAGTGGTTTGCCATTTTCTTCTCCAGCTCATTTTACAGACGAGGAAACTGAGGCAAACAGGATTAAGTGATTTAGCCAGGCTCCCACTAGCTAGTAAGTATCTGAAGTCAGATTTGAATCCAGTTCTTTCTGACTCCAAGTCAGTGTTCTAATCATTGAGTCATTTAAGACAGAAAGAACTAGGTTCAAATGCCACCTCTGACATTTACTAGATGTGTCACATAGGCTAAGACTGAGCACTAGATAGGTTGCAATCTGCCTGGGGGGGAGGAGTTCCCACACTGACAAAGTCCTAGGTCCTTAGTGTATTATACAAACATTGGTGAAGTAGTTAGACTCTCTTCAGAGAAGGGGTTATAAATATCATGTATTTGTAGAATCACCAAATCCTAGCAGTTTAGACCTGGAATGTATGTGAAAGGATTTTGCACACTGTAAATTATGTGTGTGTGTGTGCATGTAAATATGTATGTGTGTATGTGTATATGTATGGATATATGGGTATCATATTCATAATTTAGGAGGAGGGGGAAAGGGAATTAATATTTATATAGTACCTGTTTGCCATGCACTGTGCTAAGCATTTTACAAATATTATCTCATTTGATCCTCACAACAATACTATAAAGTAGGTGCTCCTATTTAGAGTTGAAGAAACTGAGGCAAATAGAGGTTGTGACTTGCCCAGGGTTATACAGTTAGCAAGTTTCTGAGGCGAGATTTGAACTTGGGTCTTCCTAACTCTAGGTCCAATGATCTATCCACTACTACCGTCTAATTTTACAGATGAGAAAAACTGACATCCAGAGAGATCTTTATCTACAGTCACCCAGCTGGTCAGTAACAGAATTGTATAACCTTGAGAAAGTTATTTATTAGCAAGAAAATGTAATTAGATCGATGACAGGGAGGGCCAAACTTCACACAGCCAAATTACTAGATTCTCTACAGTGAGGAGAAGTCGTCCAGGAAGGTAGGGCAAATGGGTGATTCACATTGCTATTGGTAAGAAAGGACATTCTAGCATTTCCTTAAGGTTCATCAAATTGGTCCATGCTGTTTCCAGAGGACAGGTAAGGAAGCAATAGTAGCCAGTCCCTAAGCAATGACTCTGTACTTCCCTTGGGATAGTGCCAACCCCCAAAGTCTTGTCCTAGTGTCCTGGCATCATACTTACCTATGATAGATAGATAGATAGATAGATAGATAGATAGATAGATAGATAGATAGATAGATAGATAGATAGATAGATAGATGATAGATAGATAGATGATAGATAGATAGATAGTAGATAGATTGATTATTTTAGGTAGGAAAATTAGTGTCATCCTCAAAATGTAAAAATTACTCAGTGTTGTGGAAAGAATACAGGGCTGGGAATTGGGAGACATGGGTTTTAGTTCTAGCTTTGCCATTACCAGTCATGTAACCTTAGGCAATTGATCAAAAATTTATTAAGCACCTACTGTGTGCTAAGTACTATGCTAGGCCCTGGGTATATAAAAGCAATCTCTGCCCTCAGGAAGCTTACTTTCTATCAGGAAAATTATATTTACACACAGAAGTACATACAAAATATACACATAAATACAAAGTAAGTTGGCCAGGGAGGGCACTATCTGCTGGGGAATCAGGAAAGGCTTATTTTAGAAGGAGACATTTGAGCTTCATTATGGAAATGGAAGAAACAAGGCAAGTCACCTGACTTTGCTATGTTTCAATTTGTTCATTTGTAAGATGAGGTCATTAGACTGAATTATTTATATACCTCTAAAATTTAGTGATTCTATTTGGAGAAAAAGAAAAAGATAATCAACAAATTGTGTTTGGAGAAAAGAAAAAAAAATAGGTCCTCACATGAAAAAACAGTGCCCAGAATTAAGTCCTGGACTAATTTGCACAGGATCAATTCTAGAGAAATAGAGAAGTGAAGAACAGAAGCCACTATATTCAGCTAATAAATTTGTAACAAATGGTCAATGGAAAGAGAATAGAGGGAAAGAGTTTGTGACCATCTGAATGGGAAAAAATTTTGCCGAGGACATCTTTGTTTCATTATTTCCACTAATAATATTATTGTTTCACTTGATAGTCACACCAAATGGGCTTATCATTGTTATTGTTCCTTACTGACAAGGAAGAGATAAAGGGAGGCAGACTGTGATATCCAGCAATATTAGGGAAATATTTTCCCTAGCAACGAAAATAACACATGGATTCTTACCTCTTTCATTCTGGTAGGCTAGAATTACCTTTGTTTTCCCTTTCCCCCTTTTGAAGAAATGTAACTAAGTGCTAACAGAGTTCTCATATACAGTCTAGTCTGAAAGTTGTTCACCAGACAACTAACTGGTTATTTCATTAGCTATCAAGGATTTAAGAATACTCATCCAATTTGAGAAAATGTGATATTTTTGCCTGGGACACAGCTATGAATTTGCTATAGAGAACCAATGCAAACTATAAAAGTATCTCAAAAACGAAAGTCTATTTTTACTAATCTATTATAATTGTAATGGTACTTTGAAAATCTTCCCTTCACCTTAATAACCCTAAGGGAATTTGAAGACCTTCCCTGCTTGGAAGATCTTCCCTGCCCCCTAATAAGTTGAATGTAACCACATAGAGCCTATGGTGGGAGGAATTTGCTGAAGGGTGGAGCAGAGCCCACCAGAAGCTGGGAATCAGAGCAGTTAGAGATGGAAGGGAGGAGAAGATGTACCCAGGCAGACAGCTAGGCCTGTGAGTTTTAGTTTGTGGGAAAGCTAAAGGATGGTGTGACTTGTGCTGCCATGTTGTATTAACTTCTTTGCTGCTATGATGGATTTGGATTTCTGGTTTGGGGATTTGGTTCTCTGGTATCTGAATAAATGTTTTACTTCTGTCTTATATATGGAGAGTCTGTTATATTTTGCAAGTGAGCACTATGCCGGCATATTCACAGTCGATGTCAGCACTGTGAATATTGAGTTTTTGCTACATCTATGTGGAGACATCTTCTTCTTCAATGGAATGGGTGTAATAAGAATGTAAATTTTAAAGATCTTCCCTGCCCCTAGGCTAATGTGCACCTGAAGCCTGGGGTGGGGGAGGCTTGTTTTTCAGTAGATACTTCTTGATTGGCCAGTGAGTCAATAAGGTTGTTACATTCTCTGAGCCAGGAGAAGGCTATATAACCCCTGATGTGTAGCTTTGTTTTTGGGACTCACTTTGAGAAGTGTTCTGTGATTTGATCTGAATTCTGGGAAGCCATTGTTGAGAGTCCCCCGGCTTTGAAAAACCCAGAATGTGGAAACCCAGATGTTGACTGGGTATGGATGTAATGGTTGGACAGTTTGGAAATCTGTCTACTTGATGTTTCTGTCTTGATAATTATGCCTGTATACTTTGAGGTTCAGGGTGCTGACCTTTTCTCCTGAACAAGGTAAATGATATATGTCTGACTGATTAAAGTAAGCTTGTTAACCCATTTTGAGTTGCTTTCCTTTAACAAAGCAGATCCAAGAACCTGTGGTAGCTGCAAACCCTGAGGACGCGCTTGGGGTGCTTGCTGCTACAATGGGTCAACTTATTTCTGCTTTAAAGTCTCAGATCTTTCCCCAATCTTCTCCCCAATTTCCCAAAAAATTTAGTGATATTTAAAAAAAATCCATAAAATCAACTCCTTTCTTCTTCCCCATGCAAAATATGACTGGATTGTCTGCTTTTCAGGCAGCAATGATTACCATATACATTAGCCACACAACCATTCTGAAGTGGATAGTTAGACCTCTGCTATCTGTGTGACTGTAAGAAAGCATGGAAAATGGACATCCACAGTAAACCCAAAGCTTTGCATTATATTATGTTTTTAATAACTCCCTTTAGAGACCATTGATAAGTAGTATCAATGACCAATTTGACCTTCACTTCCTTTGCCTTCTCTCCTCATGGTAAATATGTTCATAAGCAATGAAAAAATTAAAAAATTGTCAACAGGAAGAAAGAAATCAAAGTTCAGGGAAAAGGAGAATCCATAAACTGGTTAGTCCTGTCACATTAGGCAAACATTATAAAGAAAGTCCACCTTGTCTACTGGATGCCCATAAGATGCATTGTATAAGCAGCTGATAAATAATGATTCCTGTCATGAATGAGATTTCTACATTACTAATGAAGTAAATTGACTAGTGTTGTGAAGTAGTCTTGCTAGAAACCTCAAGAAATCAACAAGAATCTATTAAACCTCTAATACATGCAGACATTATGCTGGGTCCTATTGAAACAAATACAATAGGAAGACAGCCTCCAGCCTCAAAGAGCTTGCATCTTATTGTAGGCTGGGGGAGTCATAGAAAATAGGCATGTATGTACGTATATGCAGATTATATGCAAAATAAATCCTAATTTGGAGCAGGGCTGGGCACCAACAAAAAAGGATCAGGAAGGACAAGAATATTTCTATAGCAGATATGGCAACTAAGTTGTTTTAAAGAAAACAGGGAGGGGGTGGCCAGTTAGCACAGCGAGTAAGAGCACTGGCCCCAGAGTCGGGATGACCTGGGATCAAATCCGGGCTCAGACACTTAGCACCTACCCAGAAACACCTGGCCGTGTAACCTTGAGCAAGTTACTTAACCCCAATTGCTTAGGGGCAGCCAGGTGGCACAGTGAGTAAGAGCACCAGCCCCAGAGTCGGGATGACCTGGGATCAAATCTGGGCTCTTATACTTAGCACCACACCCAGAAACAACTGGCCATGTAACCTTGAGCAAGTTTCTTAATCCCAATTGTTTAAAAAAAAAAGAAAGAAAACAGGGAGTCTGAGGGGAGAGAGAGGGTGCTTACATTCTAAACATGAGGGGTTGGAGATATAATATCACATGTGAGAAATAGCAAGAAGACTTGTCTACAAATGAAGAGAGGCAGATCCATGCACAGGGTATAGGACATTGTATTGGCTATGTTCATAGTAAATATCATATAATTATAGATTAGAGTAGAAGGATATTTTAGAGACCCTATAGAGACCTATTATTCTTGTTGATGATGAATCTGAGGCCTGGAAAGATAAAATTCCTCATACAGGGTGACACAATTGATAAATGACAAAGCAAGAACTAGACTTCAAGTCCTCAAACCATTGAACAATACTTTTCTCTATCAGAAATTCTCCTTATTTCATCAGACCTTCTCAAAGCTGAGTGGGATAGCTAACAGCAGGAAGAGCTCTATGTTTGGTGTCAGAGGACCTGGGTTCAAATCCTTATTCTGACGCTTACTATACGTGTGACTTTGGGCAAGTCACTTAACCTCCCTTGGCTTCAGTTGCCTCATGTGTAAGACAAGGGAGTTGGATTAAATGAGCTCTAGATTTATGATACTATGAATGCACTGAGTGACCAATCCAGGAACATTAACCCAAATCTAATGTGATATAATTTAGTAAAGATAAAGGTAAAGTATAAAACTTGGTTTCAAAATATCAACTTCAAAAATATAAAATACAGAAGGTATAGTTAAAAATCAGTTCATCTGAAATGCCTGGGGATTTTACCAAACTTCAGTTTCACTTATGAGTCAATAGTGTATATGAAAACAAAGCTTTTTCTTTTTTTTTTTAAGTAATCTTTGGCTGTTCTAAGGGAGGCATTGTGTAGAAAAATAAATAGGTGAGAGTCTTACTGTATTCTGCTCTGGTCAGTCCACACCTAGAGTACTGTGTTCAGTGTCGGGTGCCACATGTGCCATAAAAGGGCATTGATAAGCTAGAGGGGCATCCAGAAGAAGGTCACCAGGCTATTCAGAGGCTTTGAGTTTGTGAAATCAGGCTAATGAACTGAAGTAACTAGAGATGTTTATTTAGGAGACTTGGGATAGTTATCTTTAAGCATTCAAAGGATTGACATGTGGAAAAAGGATTAGAGATTTTTTTCCTACATGGTCCCAAAAGGCAGAATTAGGGACAGTGGGTAAAAATTACAAACAGGCAAACTTGGCTTTGATGTAAATAAAAAATTTCTAATGGAGGTGGCTAGGTGGTACAGTGAATAGAGAACCAGCCCTGGAGCCAAGAGGACCTGAGTTCAAATGTGGCCTCAGACACTTAACACTTTTAACACTTGCTAGCCATGTGACCTTGGGCAAGTCACTTAACCCCAACTGCCCTGCCCTTCCCCTTCCAAAAGCAAAAAAACTCCAAACAAACAAAGGAAATCAGGATGAATGTGGTGTGCGGTATATCAAATCAGAAAAGTGAAAGATTTTATGGGATTTTTTTTTAATCTAGGAGAGAAATTAATCTTTTTTTGAGGAGGGGAGGTGAAGGATGCATTCAGGAATGCTATACTTTTGGAAGTTAGGTGACTTTTGAGACAAAGGAACCTTTAAATCTGGAGACCTACATGATCCAAATGTGGGAGCAAAAGGAGAGAAGGCAGAGAGTTAGCCATGTAGGATTTATTTTAGGCTCAAGGAAGCTAGGTAAATGGGACCTTTGGACTTCTGTTTAGGACCAATTCACTAGGGTAGAGAACCTGGGTTAAAATCCCAGCTCTGCTACTTACTACAGATATGACTTTGACAAAGTCATTTCACTTCTCTTGGTCTAGTTTCTACATTTGCAAAAATAAGGGGGTTAAGATAGGTCATCTCTAAGGGCCCTTCTAATTAAAAATCTATGATAGTTTATCTTCCCCTACCTCATATTTGTCATCTGTAAAATGAGAATGTAGGGTTAACTGACATCATTGGTCCCTTTTAGCTCTAAATTTGATCCTATGAGTCTGTAAGATAAATCTATGAACTCAAAGCCAATGCTTTGTCTGAGATAAGATAATACATTTAAGGGATTTCCCTTGTACTGGATTTCTTGCTACCTTAGCATGCAGTGTATGTGGTGAGGAGGCCTAATACAATCTTTGACTCCCCCTTCTTCTTTCTCTCTGATATTCAGTCACCATGTCCTTTACACTCCTCTTTTACAATGTCTCCTGTATCCATTCTTGCTACCCTCTGTATCGTTTTAGTTTGAGTCTTTATTACCTTAAATCTGGACCACTACAATTGCCTCCAAACTTGAGTGCATCCTTCAAGGAGGAAGAGGAGAAAGAGGGGGCAGAGGAGGGGGAGGAGGAGAAGGAAGAGGATAATGAAAATAAAGGAGAAAAGAGAAGAGGAAGCAGGAGAGGAGAAGAAGAAGAAGGAGGAGGAAGAGGGGGAGAAGAGAGGAGATAATAACAATGCTAAATCCAACAGAGGAGATCAAAATCATGTGGCAATGGGAATTCTACTGAATATTCTTTCCAAAACCCCACAGAATATGATCTTACTTCCTAATACTTATATTGAAATTTAAAAATGTTTTATTCACATCTGCCGCAATCTAGAGACTGTAAAGTAACACCAGGATTGTGACTCGTCCGATTTCTATCCAAACCTCACTTAAGAAGGTGAGAAGAGAAGGAGGAAGAGAACAATACATGTTAAGGTTCATAAAACGTGTAGTATCTCATGGATTCTCACATAACTGAGTATTACTTCACCCATTTTATCAATTAAGAAACTGTGGCTCAAAGATGTTAAATGAATTGTCTAGTCTTGCAGTGCGGTGCAATCCAAGGCTAGTTTTTCCTAACTCCAGTCCCTATTGAATTCTTTATCCTAACAGTACATAATTTCTTTCTCCTCTGAATTCCATCCAGTAGCATGTGCCAGTTCCAATCCTTATCATTTACTATTTTGTACTTGATTCAACAAAACAATAAGTTAACTACTATTTCCGAGGCCTTGTTGACTGAAACTTTTCTAAAAGTGATCCTACTTTTCTGACTTCTTAAATGGGAACTATTAAGCCTATTTAATATTTTCTTAGCTATCTCCACAGTGACTTCTCACCAGAGTCAGTGTGTTATATGAAATATTTTAAAGATTCACCTTTAATTAAACTCTATCTCTGCAATACTAAGAGTGAACAGGACCTCCTATACTGCCTCACAAGTGTCAGGAGTCCCAGACTGAAATCACAGAACCTGAAGTCCAAGTCAAATCAGTGAAATTTGGGGCTATCTTAGAAAATTCATGCTGTTTAGGCATAAGACCAGGTTTCACTAGAGAAATTAACTAAATCTGTAGAGTCATAGGTTTCTTGATCATCAAGGGCAATCTTTAATCACCTATGTGAGATCCTAACCCAAACTTAGTTAAATAATAAGGATAACATCTATTATAATAAAATCACATACCCTAGAGTCTCATATATGAAGATATCACCATAGCAAAAGCTTTTTTAAAATAATATTTTATTTTCCCCAATTACAAAAAAAATTAATATTCATTTTTTAAATAAAATTTTAAGTTCCGAATTCTATCCTTCCCTCTCCTCCCTCCTCCCTGAGATGGTAACCAATCTCATGTAGGTTATGCATATGCAATCATGTAAAACATTTCTATAACCATCATTTTGTGCAGGAAAACGCAAAAAGGAAGGAAGGAAGGAAGGAAGGAAGGAAGGAAGGAAGGAAGGAAGGAAGGAAGGAAGGAAGGAAGGAAGGAAGGAAGGAAGGAAGGAAGGAAGGAAGGAAGGAAGGAAGGAAGAAAGGAAGGAAGGAAGGAAGGAAGGAAGGAAGGAAGGAAGGAAGGAAGGAAGGAAGGAAGGAAGGAAGGATGGAAGGAAGGATGGAAGGAAAGAAGGAAGGAAGGAAGGAAGGAAGGAAAGAAGGAAGGAAAGAAGGAAGGAAGGAAGGAAGGAAGGAAGGAAGGAAGGAAGGAAGGAAGGAAGGAAAATAACATGTTTCAGTCTGTATTCAAACAATACCAGTTCTTTGTCTGGAGGCAGATAGCGTTTATTCATCAATAGCATACGTTTTTATACTGCAATGAGATAGATTCACAGTCCATCTCCATGAGATACAAGGAGTATTATTTAACCTGAAACATCAGTGAAATTCATAGCAAGACACAAGATGAAGAGACTTCCTCCCTATATTTATAGGCTAGGCTAATGCAATCACAGACTTAGAACATTAGCTTTGAGTTCAGTTGTATCTCTAGAAACTAGAGGTTTCAGGATCATGGATACAAAGCTGGAAAGGACCTTACAGAACATTTAGTTCTTGTCCCTCACTTTATACTTGAGGATGTTGAGCCCATAGAAGTTAAATGTCCAAGGTCATAAGGCAATATGTATCAGAGGCTGGATTTAGACCCATGTTCCCTGACTCCAGAGATAAAACTCTTTGTATTATCTCCTGTCTAGTTTCTAACTTTACAGACAAGAAAATGGAGACCCATAGAAGTAAAATTACCTGCCCAACGTCATACAAATAATACATGACAGAGCAAGATTCAAACTCATGTCTTCTAGAGTCATTCATGAATTGAATTTCTAATGTCACTTAGAGGCATAATTTTCTTCTAAAATGAAGAGTCCTAATCCCAGGCCTCTGGACTTATTCTCTAATTCACCAGTTTTGGGTGAGTTCCACAGTTATTGTCAGAACCTCCATAAGTAATATAGGTAAGCATTGACATGAATGTGTGAGTAAAATGAGAAGTGACCACTGGAAATAAATAGATAAAGGGAAGGAAATAGCAGGATAGGATAGAGAGAAAGAAGGAAAAAGAGGGACCAAGAGCAAAAGGGGAAAAAAGTTATCTATGCTGAGCTTTTCACTATTTTTCTTTCTTTTTCTTTTTTCTTTCTTTCTCTTTCTAAAAAACTAATTCCCAGTTCTCCCTGCGTCCAGGTGGTGGCGCTGGTACTCTTTCTGCCTTCTCCAGCTGACTGTAGTTCATCTCCCTGGATCTCTGGTTAGGGGAGAGACAGAAGAATGGAATACGAAGACAGGAAGAATTGACAAGAGTGTTGAATCCCTGGGAAACAAAACTCTGCAAAGGCTCCTTTACCTTATTCCCCTAATTTTCTCCCTCTCACCCCCAACGCCACAGTCAACAAGGACAAACCGTGAGTAAGGGTAGGAGAGAGAAGTCCAGCACTATAATGAAATGGATCAATGAATCCTATGGCAGCCTCTCCCTGGAACTAGACAGGATGTTTGGTATTAAAGGAGATACGACAAATAGCGGAATAAGACGGTTCACTCTCAGAAAAGCAAAAGTCCAGCAAGATAAATGTGAATTCGTTTTTATGACCATTGAAAAGTTTAGAATATTCTCTTAGTTTTGTAATAAGTCTATAAGTTAGATATTCTCTTTCTCAAACTCCCCATTAAGGTTAAGAAGAAAGCCTGGAATCACTGAATTTTAAGCTAAGAAGAGAGTCTTATATATTGTCTTATTTTTTTTATTTGAAAGGTCCATAATTTCAGTAGTAGAGGTTCTCCATCTTCTGATGCAGATCACAAATGGTCCTCATGAGTTTCTGTAGCCCATGAAAACTCAATACCTGATGGCCAACCTTCTTGTGATGAACCTCTTTACATTGAGCCAGACTGTACTTCTGATGTCAGAGACACAACTGACTATATTTGAAGTCTTTCCAATTTAGTCATTAATAACTTCCTTATCATTAAACTACAACAGTTTGTTACTAGAGAGGGATAGGAACAATGTTTGGGATAGAAGAGACAATGGGTGAAGGAGAGAAGGAAGGACAACTCAACTCTGGTTTGCTACTGCTTTTTTGTGAGGTAAATGATTGTTGACCTGGAAAGGTTAAAATAAAAATGTCTAATGAGGGGTGTGTATGAAGATTCAAGATAAATAGGGAGGAAATAAGAACACACCTAGAACCAGTGATAACCCAGAAGAACAATATGCCAGAGTACTGAAAAAAAAGGGGGGGGGAGTAGATGTTGTTGTGGAGCCCCCGTATATGAATCTTTTAAAGATCATGGAGAATGTAAGAGATGCCATAGGGCTAGAGAGGGGCAAATGTTCTGATTTTCAGAATGGTGAGAGAAGAGTATTCTAGGTAAGAGGACTCTATTTCCTGGCAAAATTATAGTGTATAGAATCATAAGATAAAAGTTCTAGAAGACCTTAAGAGACTATCTAGTTCAGTTCCTTCATATTACAGATAAGAAAACTGAGCTCCCAAGAGGTTGTGATTTGTTCAAGGTAGCACATTATTAAATGGATAGTCAGTAAACATCTAGGAAAGGAAGCAGTGACCACAAAGAGCCAAGCATGTCTTCATCAAGAAGAAGTCATGCCAGACTAATTTCATTTCCATTTTTGACAAGATCTGTAGAGTGGTAGATCAAGAAAATGCAGGAAATATACTTGACCATTTGTAAAATTCTCTGATGCTGTTTTTGTGGACAAGATGAGTATTGTTAACCAGTGGATAAAAAGGCAGGTAGATTTGCAATTGGTTAATTGTAAGAATAATCATTGTCAACTTAAAAAATAGTGTTTAGAGGAGTTCCCCGGGGAACTGTGATTTGTCCTATGTTGTCAAACCTTTTTTTAAATCAATCACTTTGATAAAGGCATAGATGACATACTTATCACATTTTCAAAAGACATAAAACTAGGAGGAATAGCTAAGATGTTAGATGCTAGAATAAATATTCAATAAGATCTCAAAAGGCTGGAACATTGGGTCAATCTAAAAAGATAAAATGTAATAAGGATAGGGAGTCAAGATGACGGAGTAGAAGCATGACCTTTGAGAAGCTCCGGCTTCCACCTTCCCCAATCAATGTAAAAAGGGGACTCTGAACAAATTTTGGAGCTGTAGAACCCACAAAATGACACACTGCTGAGGACAGCCCAGCAGACTGGCAGGAATCGGTGAGCGCAGTGCTCTGGAAGCCAAGCACAGGCCCGCCATGAGCCGGAGTTTTTAGCCCCAAAGAGGGTCTGACCAGCTGCCAGCAGGAGGGACTCCAGATCAGCAGCAGCTGTGGCCATTTCCAGAATTATCAACACATAGATGTGAAGGACAAAATGAGAGGTCAGTGCAGTCTGGACTTTGGGACCCAGTAGGAGGGAGTACGTTGGCTTTTTCCCCCTGGCTGAGAAGCAACTGAGCGGCTGGCACAGCCACCCAGCGCCATGTGGCAGCTTCAGCTCCTGGCCTGCAGAGTGTAGGGGGACCACGACCAAGTCTGAGGGGATATCACTCTTGCTTTAACCTGCTTGGATCTGTTGAAGTCTGGGGTGGGCACCCATCTAATACCTCCGGCACCTGAGAAAACCCCAGAGTTTGGGACGAAAGCTTCCCTGTCTGGTGGCAGAGTCCTACTGTGGCAAAAAGCCCAGGAGTCAAGTGACTGAGGGGCGACATGACCAGGCAAAGGAAACAAAGCAGACAGAAGATTCCAACATTAGACTCCTATTTTGGGGACAAAAATGAGCAAAGCATGGAATAGGAGGAAGACAGTGAAGTCAGAACTACTGCACCAAAAGCTTCAAAGGAAAATACGACCTGGTTATAGGCTGGTTATAGTCCTTCACAGAGGACCTTAAGAAGCAGATAAGAGAAGTGAAGGAAAAATTGGGAAGAGAAATGAGAATGATGCAAGAAAATTATGAAATGAGAGTCAACAGCCTGACTGAGGAAAATAACACATTAAAAAACAGACTGACTCAAATAGCAAAAGAGGCTCAAAAAGGCAATAAGGAGAAGAATGCCTTAAAAAGACGAATTTGCCAGATGGAAAAAGAATCTCAAAAGCCCAATGAGGAGAATCATTGCTTCAGAATTAGATTGGAGCAAATGGAAGCTAATGACTTTATGAGAAATCAAAATGCTGTTAAACAGATCCAAGCAAATGAAAGAATAGAAGGCAATGTGAAATATCTCATGGGAAAAACTACTGACCTGGAAAATAGATCCAGGAGAGATAATTTAAAAATTATTGGACTACCTGAAAGCCATGATCAAAGTAAGAACATAGAAATCATTCTCCAGGAAGTTCTCAAAGAAAACTGCCCTGATGTTTTTGAACCAGAGGGCAAAATAGAGGTTGAAAGAACCCATCGATCACCTGCTGAAAAAGATCCCAAAAAGAAAACTCCTAGGAATATTATAGCCAGGTTCTGGAATTCCCAGATTAAGGAGAGAATATTACAAACAGCCAGGAAGAAACAATTTGAATATTGTGGAAACACAATCAGGATAACCCAGGATCTGGCAGCTTCTACACTGAGGGCTTGAAGGACTTGGAATATGATATTCTGGAGGGCAAAGGAGTTGGGATTAAAACCAAGAATCACCTACCCAGCAAAACTGAGTATCA
Organism: Petaurus breviceps papuanus; assembly: GCF_028583685.1. NCBI lineage: Eukaryota > Metazoa > Chordata > Mammalia > Diprotodontia > Petauridae > Petaurus > Petaurus breviceps. The sequence goes on along the minus strand of NW_027185664.1, from coordinate 1,401,102 downwards.
TGTTTCAGGGGAAAATATGGTCATCGAGTGGAATAGAGGACTTTCAAGCATTCTTGATGAAAAAACCAGAGTAGAATAGAAAAATTGACATTCAGATACAAGAAGCATGAGAAAGTAAACAGGGAAAAGAAATCATAAGGAACTTATCAAAGTTGAACTATTAACATTCTTACATGGAAAAACAATAGTTGTAACTGATAAAACTTTTCTCAGTATGAAAATAGTTGAAGGGAATAGAAATATATATATATTTTACAGGTATACCTAGATAGAGGGCACAGGACCAATTTAACAGGAAGGGATGATAATTAAAAGGTGAAATTAAGAGGTGAGAGAGGAAAATAATGACAGGAGATGGGGAGAGACAGAATGGGGTAACCTATCTCATATAGAAGATGCAAGGGAAAATGGTTACAATGGAAGGGAAGAATAGGAAGGCAAAAGGGAATGAGTCAACCTTATTCCCATGGAATTTGGCTTGGGAAGGGAATGAAATACACATTAAATAGAGTATCTCACCCTACAGGAGAGTAGGGGCAAAGGGGATGAGAGGGAAGGAAGGCTGGCAGGGAGGGAAGTTGGAAGCACCCACTGTTGAAAAGGGACAGGATCAAAGTAGAGAATAGAACAAGTAGGAGGTAGAATAGGAGGGACAGAAAGTCTTTTACAATATACCTACTATGTTATTGTTTTGCATTAGCCACACATGTACAACCTATACTGAACTGCTTATCTTTCCAGTAAGGGTGGGTGACAAGGGAGGAAGGGAATGAATCTGGAATTCAGTATTTTTGAAGGTTAAAGACAATCATTTAATTTGCAAATAAAAACAAATCTGTTTAGGAACATTACCCCAAGTTCCCAGGAAAATATTTTCCTTCCTAACTGTCACTGACTTTAGTGGGTTGTATCCCCAGAGGATGGCAGACTACTTCTCTATTCTGGGCTGTAGGGTTAACCCTAAGGGCTTGGTGGTGGTTTTCTAGTCCTATTTTCTAGTACTATTCTAGTACTACTATTTCTAGTACTACAAGCACTCATGGATGGGCTCCCTATTGATATTTGATGTCAATTTGCTAGCTAGAGTTAATTAGATTTTTAAAAAAATTGGTTTGTTTACTTTTAGTTTACAGAATTCAATTCCACAGTTCCTTGAGTTTCACATTTTGTCCCCCTCCCTCCCCCTCCCCATGGCAGCATATAGTCAAGTATAGGATCTGTAAATACTTTCACATTATACATTAGTCAGGTTATAGAGATGGATTATATCAGATGGAATGAAAAATGGTAAAGAGGACATAAAACCAAACAAGAAAAGGAAAAAGAACAGGTATTTTGCTTCCATCTGGACATAAGCACAGTTCTTTCTCTGGATGCACACATTTCTCTCCATCATGAGTCTTATGGGGTTGACTTATATCACTGCATTGCTGAGAAGAGTCCAGTCTATCAAAGTTGGTCATCACACATACGTTGTGTCTATAATTGTGTACAAATTTCTCCTGGTTCTACTCTTCTCACTCAGCATCAGTTCATATAAGCCTCTCCAGGTAAATATGAAGACTGTTTGCTTCTCATTTCTTATAGCACAATAGTATTCCATAACATGCATATACCACAACTTGTTCAACCATTCCCAAATTTATGGGCACCCCCTTAATTTCCAATTCTTTGATACCACAAAAAGAGCTGCTATAAATATTTTTGTGCATATGGGTCTTTTTCCCACTTCTATGATCTCTTTGGGATACAACCCTAGAAGTGATATTGCTGGGTCAAAGGATATGAAAATATTTATAGCCCTTTGGGCATAATTCCAGATTGTTCTCCAGAAAGGCTGGATCAGTTCACAGATCCACCAACAATGCATTAGTGTTCCAATTTTCCCACATCCTCTCCAGCATTTGTCATTTTCCTGATTTGTCATCTTAGCCAATCTGACTGGTGAGATGTGGTACCTCAGAGTTGTTTTTGATGTGCATTTCTCTAATCAATAGTGATTTAGAGCATTTCTTCATGTGCTTATAGATATCTTTAATTTCTTTCTCTGAAAATTGCTTGTTCATATCCTTTGACCATTTATCAATTTGGGGAATGACTTGTATTCTTATAAATTTGACTCAATTCTCTGTATATTTTAGAAATGAGTCCTTTGTCAGAGGCATAGGTTGTAAAGATTCTTTCCTAATTTCCCACTTCACTCTTAATCTTGGTTACATTGGCTTTGTTTGTACAGAAGCTTTTCAACTTCATGAAGTCAAAATTATCCATTTTTACATTTTATAATGTCCTCTAATTCATGTTTAGTCATAAAGTCTTTCACTCTCCACAAATCTGACAGGTAAACTATTCGTTATTTTCTGAGACTGCTTATAGTACCAACTTTTACATCTAGATCATGCACACATTTAAACTTGATTTTGGTATATGGTGTTAGATAATGGTCTATGCCCATTTTCTGCGATACTACATTCCAGTTTTCCCAGCAATTTTGTCAAATAGTGAGTTCTTATCCCATAAACTAGGGTCTTGGGGTTTATCAAACAATAGATTACTATATTTGTTGACTTCTGAATCTCGTGTGCCTAATGTATTCCTTTGATCCACTCCTCTATTCCTCAGCCAGTACCAAGTAGTTTTGATGACTGTTTTATAATACAGATTGAAATCTGATATAGCTAGTCCACCTTCTCTAGCATTTCTTTTCATTAATTCCCTTGATATTCTGGGCCATTTATTCTTCCAAATGAATTTTGTTACTATTTGTTTCAAGCTCTATAAAGTAGTTTTTTGGTAAATTAATTGGTATGGCACTAAATATATAATTTAATTTAGGTAAAATTGTCATTTTTGTTATATTAGCTCGACCCAGCCATGAGCAATTGATATTTTTCCAATTAGTTAGATCTGACTTTATTTGTGTGAAAAGTGTTTTGTAGTTGTGGTCATATAGGTCCTGGGTTTGTTTTGGCAGGTAGATTCCCAAATATTTTGTCTACAGTAACTTTAAATGGGATTTCTCTTTCTATCTCTTGCTGTTTAATTTCATTGGAAATATATAGGAATGCTGAGGATTTTTTATATGGGTTTATTGTATATCCTGAAACTTTGCCAAATTTATTTATTGTCTCAAGTAGTTTTTTACTTGATTCTCTAAGTACATCATCATATCATCTGCAAGGAGTGATAGCTTGGTCTCTTCTTTGCCTAATTTGATTCCTTTGATTTCTTTTTCTTCTCTAATTGCTACTGCTAACATTTCTAGTACCAGAATGAATAAGAGGGGTGATAGTGGACACCCTTGTTTCACTCCTGATCTTATGGGAAATGCTTCTAGCTTCTCCCCATTACATATAATACTTGCTTATGGCTTTAAATAGATGCTACCTATTATTTTAAGGAAGGCTCCATTTATTCTTATGCTTTCTAATGTTTTTAATAGGAATGTATGGTGTATTTTGTCAAAAGCCTTTTATGCATCTATTGAGATGATCATGTGGTTTTTGCTAGTTTTATTTTTGATATGATCAATTATACTGATGGTTTTCCTAATATTAAACCATCCTTGCATTCCTGGAATAAATCCTACCTGATCAAAGTGTATTATTCTTGAGATAAGTTACTGTAGTCTTTTTGCTAGTATTTTATTTAGAATTCTTGCATCTATATTCATGAGGGAGATTGGTCTATAATTTTCTTTCTCTGTTTTATCTCTTCCTGATTGAGTTATCAGTACCATATCTGTGTCATAAAAAGAATTTGGTGGGACTCCTTCTTCACTAATTTTCCCAAATAGTTTGTAGAGTATTGGAATCAATTGTTCTTTTAATGTTTGATAGAATTCACTAGTAAATCCATCTGGCTCTGGAGATTTTTTCCTAGGGAGTTGACTGATGGTTTGTTCAATTTCTTTTTCTGAGATGGAGTTATTTAAGTAATTTACTTCTTCTTCAGTTAATCTGGGCAATTTGTATTTTTGTAAATATTCATCCATTTCCCTAAGATTGTCAAATTTATGTGCATACAATTGGGAAAAATAATTCGTAATTATTGTTTTGATTTCCTCTTCATTGGAGGTAGATTCACTGTTTTCATTTTTGATACTCAATTTGGTTTTCTTCTTTCTTTTTTTTTTATCATATTGACTAAAGGTCTATCAATTTTGTTGGTTTTTCCATAAAACCAGCTATTAGTTTTATTTATTAAATTCAATAGTTTTTTTAATTTCAATTTTATTAATCTTGCCTTTGTTTTTCAATATTTCTAATTTAGTATTTAATTGGCGATTTTGAATTTGTTCTTTTTCTAGGTTTTTCAATTGCATGCCCAATTCCTTGACCTCCCTTTTCTCTAATTTAATCATGTATGCACTCAGGGATATAAAACTTCCCCTAAGAACTGCCTTCAATGTATCCCACAAATTTTGGTATGTTGTCTCATTATTATCATTCTCTTGAATGAAATTACTGATTGTTTCTATAATTTCTTGTTTGACCCACTCATTCTTTAGGATTAAATTGTTTAATTTACAATTAGTTTTTAGTCTGTCTTTCCATGGCCCTTTATTGCATATAATTTTTATTGCACCATGATCTGAGAAGTATGCATTTAATATTTCTGCCTTACTGCATAGAATTGTGAGGTTTTTATGCCCTAGAACATGGTCACTTTTTGAGTATGTGCCATGAACCACTGAGAAGAAAGTATATTCCTTTTTATCCCCATTCACTTTTCTCCAGAGATCAATCATACCTATCCTCTCTAAAATTCTGTTCATCTCCTTAACTTCATTCTTTTTAATTTTGAGGTTGGATTTATCAAGTTCAGAGAGGGGGACATTAAGGTCTCCCACTAGTATAGTTTTGCCATCTATTTCTTCCTCTAATTCCTTTATCTTCTCCTCTAGGAATTTGGATGCTACACCACTTGGTGCATATATGTTAAGTAATGATATTGCTTCATTCTTGATGGTGCCTTTTAACAGGATATAGTTTCCTTCCTTATCTCTTTTAATTACGTCGATTTTTGCTTTTGCTTTATCTGAGATAAGGATTGCTACCCCTGCTTTTTTTACTTTAGCTGAGGCATGCTATATTTTACTCCAGCCTTTTACTTTTACCCTGTGTGTATCCCTCTGTTTCAGATGTGTTTCTTGTAAGCAGCATATTGTAGGATTATGATTTCTAATCCATTCTGCTATCCATTTTTGTTTTATAGGACAGTTCATTCCATTCATATTTACAATTATGATTGTTATCTGTTTCTTTCCCTCCTTCCTATTCCCTCCCTTCTTAATGCTCATATTTTTCTCCCTTCTCCCTTCCTCCTATAATAGTTTCCCTTTTGACCACTGCCTCCCTCAGTATTCCCTTATCAGCCCCCCTCCCTTTTCCTCCCCTTTCCCCTTACTTCTTCCCTCCCTACTAACACCCCCCCCCCCATTTCATAGCCCTTTCCACTTCCTACTGCCTGTAGGATATTTTTATACTTAATGAAGTATGTTATTTCTTCTCTGCAACAAGAGTGACAGGAACAAATCTCATTCAAAGCTCCTCTCCCTCCCCTCTTTCCCTCTAATATGATACTTTTTGCATTTCTTCTCCATAGAGTCCTATGCTTAACTACTTGTTATTCCCTCCTTGCACCAGAACCAATGTGGGAAAAGCTCATATGTTTATCTTCTCCCTCCCTTCTTTTTCTCTGCTATACTGTTTTTATGCCTCTTTGTGTGGCATAATTTACCCTTTTCCATTTCATTCATTCCTCTTCTTCCATTGCAGTCCCTTTGTAGCCCTTAACAAGATTTTTTAAATCTACATTTTGTGTAATTTATACTCATACCCTCTACTTGTCTATAACCAGTTTGCTCTTATCAAATAGCAGGGTGTATGTGTGTGTGTGTGTTCCTTGTTTACTTTTTTATGTCACTGTTGTATCTCGTAATTGGAGGTTGAATTTACCATTGAATTTGACTTTTTTATCAGGAAGGTCTGGAACTCTATTATATCAATGTATGACCATCTATTTCCTTGGAAGAATATGCTCAGTCTCGCTGGGTATGTGATCCTTGGTTGTAACCTGAGCTCTTTTGCCTTCTGGAAAATTGTATTACACTGCCCCTGATCTTTCATTGTAGAGGTTGCCAAATCCTGTGCAATCTTCACTGTGGACCCTCGATATTTGAATTGTTTCTTTTTGGCCTCTTGAAGTATTTTTTCTTTTATCTGGTAGTTCTGGAGTTTGGCCACAACATTTTGACGACTTTTCAGTTTGGGATCTCTTTCAGCAGGTGTCTGGTGGATTTTCTCAATTTCTATTTTACCCTCAGGTTCTAGTGTCTCAGGGCTGTTTTCCTTAACGAGCTCTTGGAGAATGTTGTCCAGGCTCATTTTTTCATCATGATTTTCTGGTAGGTCAATGATTCTCAGATTATCTCTCCTGGATCTTTTTCCAGGTTTTCCAGGTCAGTTATTTTTACTTTGATGTATTTTACCTCATTTTCTAATTTTTCATTCTTGTTTTGTTTGACTAATTCTGGGTTCCTCATAGAGTTAATTCTTTCAATTTGGTTGATTCTAATTTTTAGGAAATAATTTTCCTTGGTTAATTTTTGGAGCTCCTTTTCCATATCATACACTTTTGTTTTTAGAGAGATGTTTTCTTCATTATAATGTTTTTCTAATTCTGCAATTTTGGTTTTGAGAGAATTATTCATTTTGTCTTCTATCTCTCTCATTTTATTTTCAAAGTTCTTTTTGATCTCATCTAGGAGAGCCTTCTGTGCTTGGCACCCATTCCCTGTTGATGTTTCAGCTGTGGGTGTGGAGTCCACATTGTCTCCCTCTGAGTTTGGTTCCTCCCTCTGAGGATAGTAGGACTCCAGAGTCTTTGTTTTGTAGTCTGCTTTCTACCTGTTTTGAGGCAAGGCCCTCGCCATGCCCTTCCTCTAGGGATCCTAAGCCTTTACTGTAGAGGGTTTTGCCCTGGGGCAAGAGTTACTATGTTTTCAGTGTCAGAGGAGGTGGGTTGGAGCAGGTGATGTTCACTCTGTCATCCTGGTCTTTGCAGGTCCTGATAGGGGCTCTTTTTTTTAATCTCTGGGCTATGAAGTGGTAGCCCCAGGAGTATTTGCTGTCCAGGACTGGGGTCCCTGCACTTGGTTCTTACCTTGCTCTTCCCAGTCTCAGCCCTTTGGTGATAGTCCTGGTAGTGTCCCTTGTGGTTGGTGGGATGACTTGCCCTCCAAGTCGCTCAGGCGCCTTCCGGGCCTGCCTCTGCAGGCCATGCCTTTCGGGCCTCTGGAATTCAGTTTTAAAGTCAAATGTTCATATATATATATATGCTATTTTACTTGTAATTGAGAAATAAGATATACAGGCACTGGGGCATAGAGATCCACCATGCCCTATTGGAAAAGTCGAAAGGGGTATGGGAGAAAATATGGGAGAGCAGATTGGAGGAGGGAATACCCTATGGGACTGCTATTTTGGGGCAGTGGGTAGTGGAAAATGGGGAGAAAATTTGTAACTCAAAATCTGGGGGAAATGAATGATGTAAATCAGAAGTTAATAAAGCATTTGAAAAATGAAAAAAAATGTAATAGGGATAAATGCAAAGTCTTAAGCACATGTTCAAAAAAAATCAAATCCAGAAATTCAAGATGAGAGTCATGTCTAGAGAGCAATTTATCTATAAAAAAGACCTTGGGTGTAGTGTTGTTTTTGTTGTTGTTGAGTCATTTTCAGTCTTGTCTGACTCTTCAAGACTGAAAATCTATATCTGGGGCTTTCTTGGCAAAGATAATGGAGTGCTTTTGCCATTTCCTTCTCTATTTTACCGATGAGGAAACTGAGGCAAATAGGGTTAAGTTACTTCTTCATGGTCACATAGCTAGTGTCTCAGGCCAGATTTGAACCCAGAAAGATGAGTCTTCCTCACTCCAGACCTGGCACTCTATCTACTGTGCCACCTAGCTTTCCCTGGTCCAAGAAAGCACAATCTGAATGAAAAGTATGACATGAGAAAGAAACAAAAAAAAAGGAAAAGGAAAGAGAAGGAAGGAAGGAAGGAAGGAAGGAAGGAAAGATGGAAGGAAAGAAAGAAAAGAGGAAGGAAAAGAAAAAAAGGAAACAAAAGAACAAAAAAGAAAAAAACTCAAGCTATATAAAGAAAAGCAGAGTATACAGGACTACAGATGTGATGCTCCCCCTAAGCTCTGCCTTGGTCAGACCATAGCTGTATTCTTATATTTATTTCTAGACACGCATTGAGAAACTGTAGGATATGGAGAAGAAGGCAACAAAGATGGTTGAAGGGTTCAAGGTTGTGTCCTATGTGGATTAACTGAAGAGAGAAGAAGAGATTAATCTGCAGACAAGTCTACTTTGACTCTACAATTTGACAATTGGCTTCAGGTATCTCAAGGATTGTCATGTAGACAAGAGATTGTTCTGCTTGGTCCCAGAGGGCAAATCCAGGAGAAGTGGGTAGAAGTTTCAGGGAAAAAGCTTTTGCTTCTACATAAGTAACACCTTCCTAATAATTAGAGCTGTTAAAAAATAATGTGGAATTGACTGCCTTGGAAGACAGGAGGTTCTCCTGCCCTGGAAATTTCCAAACAAAGTCTGAATGACCATTTGTCAGATATGTTGTAGAGGGTATTCTTGGTCAGGTATGCCCTGAATGTCTCTGCACTCCCAGCGTTCTCCTCCTACCTCTCTGACCAATCTTTCTCTGTCTCCTTTGCCAGTTCCTCTTCCTGTTCCCAGTCTTTAAATGTTGTAATGTTGTGTCCGCTAATATTCTGTTCTCGGGCATCTTTTCTTGGCACACCCTTTACCTTATTTCATCTCACTCATCTCCACAGCTTTAACTCTCACCTCTAGATAGATGACTCCTAAATCTTTATCTCTACGCTAACCACTCACGCGAGTTCCATTCCTACACGGTCAACTTCCTGTTAAAAATCTCTTTCAAATGTCTCACCAGCACCTTCAACTCAACAAATCCCAAACTGTACTATTTATTATTAGAAAGATTCATGAATTTGGAATTAGAGGTCCTAGGTTCAAGCTTCAATTCCTTCATTTAAGTCAAGTCTCTTAGGTTCATGATCTTGTGATTTTTTTTTTTTTTTTTAGCAATTGGGGTTAAGTAACTTGCTCAAGGTTACATGGCCAGTTATTTCTCGGTGTGGTGCTGAGTGTCCGAGCCCAGGATTTGATTTCCAGGTCATCCCGACACTGGAGCCGGTACTGTTACTCACTGAGCCACGTGGCCTCCACTAAGCAATTGGGGTTAAGTAACTTGCTCAAGGCTACACGTCCAGGTGTTTCTGAGTGGGTGCTAAGTGTCTGAGCCTGGAATTCGATCTCCAGGTGTTCTCAACACTGGAGCTGGCGCTCTTACTCGCTGTGCTACCTGGCCGCCCCTATAAATCTACCTTTCTTTTTGGCTTTTTTTTTTGAAGGGAAAGGTAGGGCAATCGGGGTTAAGTGACTTGCCCAAGGTCACACAGCTAGTTTTTGTGTTAAGTGTCTGAGGTCAAATTTGAACTCAGGTCCTCCTGACTCCAGGGCCAGTGCTCTACTCACTGTGCCACCTAGCTGCCCTTGATCTTGTGATTCTTAATGTCTCTGGGCCTCAGTTTCCTAATTTAGCAGATAAGAGTATTGGACTAGATTGTCTCTAAGGTTCTTTCCAGTCCTAAATTTATGATCCTAAGATTTTGTAATATTTCTCCAAAAACTGGTCTCTTCACTAGTTTCTTTATTTTTGTTGATGCTACTTGCTACTATCCTACCAGTCACCCTGGTTTGGAACCTCTGGGTCATCTTTAACACACATCTAACCAGTTACTGGTGTTATCAGTTCTGCCTTGTCAATAGAGCCTTAACTGGTAATGTTGACACCTGAGATAAATTCAGCTGGGGAAAAATAACACCAATTTGTATCCCAAAGGATAGAAGCCATGGGTGAAGACTGACTGCAGATGCAATTTGGTGGTGGTGGGAGAGACCTTTCCCTCCCTCCAAGTCTTTTTACTTGCAATCTCCTTTTTCTACTCTATCACAGGCTATCTCCCCCAACTCCCCACAACAATATTGGCAAGTGGTGGTAAAAGTGACCTTTCATTCAAGGTGAGGAACAATGGTATTCAGCCCACACGAGGGAGATAGTACCCCTCCCAAGATGTCAGCACCTAGAATAGAGTGCCAGCTGGCCCTCCCTAGGTACCATTACCTCCGAAATCCATTCTTTCTTTTTCTCTCTCACTGTAACCACCCTGATTGAATCTCTTAGTGGAATTTATGCTGCTGTGCCCACACGCTCTGCTCATTTCTGTCCAAGAGTCACGCTATCCTTATTAATAAATGCTCATACAGCCTATTATACCTAGGAGGACCCAGACTCAAACCTCCCCCTGCCCCACCTTCCCTCCATATTTCTTCCAAAAGATTTTTCTATTTGCCTCTGTGTGCATAGCCCTCACCCCTTTCCATTCCTGGCTCTGAAATAATAACCAACTGAGCAGTACCACTGCCGCTCAAAAGGCCCCACTCCCTCGCCAGCCCTGTGACTTCCCTGCCACCACTCCTCAAGAGCCTCCCCATTAGACGGCGAGCTCTCTGAATGAAGACATTGTCTTTTTTTGTTCTAAGATCCCCAGACACCATGCCTGACAAGTTGGCTAGTATTAATTAGTGCTCATTCATTCTGTCAGTCATTACTTCTCATCTAAACCACTGTAACAGCCTTCTAACGGGTTGCACTATTCGGATCTAATCCCTGTAAAACATCCTTAACACCGATGCCTGAGAAGAGAATATTTACCCAGGCATCTTCTTTGTCGTGTCGTGCCGGAATGAAACACAAAGTCCCTGCCAAGGCCAGAGCGGCTAGATGAGTCTGCATTCTAATCAGTGATAGGAACACAATCTAAAGCAAACTGTCTAATTAAGTGGGGCACCACTGTGTTCTCATCAGCCTTCCCCACCCCAGACTGAGAAGCAAGGGTTAGGCTGGAGCTGGAGCTGAGGAGGTGTGATTGTGGTACTGGGTCAGAATTAAAGTGTCCACTGAGATCTGAGCACATGACTGGGGTGGGTGTGAAGAAAACTCCGAGAAGAGAGTGAAGCTGAGAAAGTGTCAGGGGGTTATGGGTGTTTTCTGAGGTGAGATATTGGCCCGCTTCTGTACTTACTTTCTCTGTTATCTAAATAAATGGTGATATTGTGTTGTCAGTACAGCCTGTACTCCATCTGTGTTCTCTTTCGCAGGAGAAAAGCTTTGGTCCTTTGTAAATGATCTATCTACTTGATGGTAACCAATTAACCAGCAAGCATTTATTATGTATGTGCCAGACGCTTTGCTGGGTGTTGGGGATATAAGTTCAAAGAATGAAACATCCCTAAGCATCTTATCTAGGGATGATATGGGGCGGGAGAGGAGGGAGACTTTGCTTCCTTATATACTTCATAGTTTAGAGGGTAAATTCAGACACAGAAACTGAGTTCCACTTCTTTCACAACTGTAAAGTGACTACTCTTTCGCCATATGTATATAAGGAGAGCTTTCCTAGGAAGCCTAATAGAGAGAATGCTGCATAAAGCTGTCCCGGTACCCTTCTCTTCCCAGAGCTGTTGTCAAGGGCTGTCAGTTTTGTGAGATCGGCAAGAGTGGGCTGGGTGATTTTTAAAAATAATCTTCCCTTTCTCCCAGCCTCCCTGTCCCCACCCATAACCAGCACTGATGAGTAAAGTCAACAGAGCTGGAATAGACCTCGATTTGCCCTCTAGAATAAGTGTCTCTATTCACAGATGAGGAAAATCAGGTCCAGAGTGGTTATAACTTTGCCAAAGTGACATAGAAAGTCACACTGTCATCCACTGTCTTTCTTGACTTTCCTAGCATAATTAGAAGCTGGGTAGGCAGAAGGTTATGGTCAGCAACAGGCATACTCTCTAAAATGACCCTTGAGAGTCACATTCAGGCTGAAGAATGAGGGCAGCTGGATGTACTTGATTTCAAAGTGTGGAAGATCAATGGGAAAGGTAGACCAAGATCTGTCATGTTATTAAAGGTACTATATGATCCCAGGTGACTCCGATTCATTAACGGCTTGTCTGTCCAAATTTTACAGGTCTCTTGGCTTACAAATGTTATATAAAAAAGATATATGACCAACTCAAAGGCACACTTACAAAAGTAAAATTGAAGTGACTATGAAGCTTAGCTTATTGCTTAGGATAATGGAACAGTTTCATGCTTCCCTGAATTTTGACATTAACTAAAGCTCACCTTCAGATTTTCATTATGGGTCTTTTTTCCCCCTTTACAACTCTTTGGGGGTAAGAACAAATCACGTCATTTTTCTTCTAGCCATTAAGAATGCAAGGAGCTAGAAACCAGGTTTCTGAGTGTCTGGGACCCCTCTGGAAGTCTGAGTGAAGAGGCCCAAGCCTAGGGACTGGTGTAGTAATCGAAAACATTGGAAATGAGGGAGAATACTGCCAAAAGCTGACCTAGCATCCTTTCTCTTACCAGCACTGTTTTCAAGGGTGGTCAGTTTTATGAGACTAGCAACTTATGTAATCTACCTCTTCTCCTTGCCTGTCTCTACCCCCAACACAGGCACACATCACATTCATACATACACACACACACACTCACATGCAAACATACACAACACTATATCATAGCATGTGTACACAGACTCGCATGCAAACATACATACACACACACCCCATTATATCATAGCACTAGAAAATGGGAAACAGCTGTTAAATAAATGATATGACTGCCCTACAACCCAAACCTTCCCTTCCAGCATCTTCCCTACCCAACATTTCCAGTGTCTTCCTCCTACTCAGAGTTCTCCTTTCTGTCCTCCCATCTAGATTTGTCTCATATAAGTCAGTTTTTTTGTCCCATTCTCTCTCCCACCCTCAATTCAATATTTATCTACTAACTTTCCTGATTCATTCTCTCTGGAATTTATTTTCTACCAGGTAATAGCCAGTCAGTCTTAAACTGGTCTGTGCCAATGTGGTCATGAGTGGTAACGACTGATGTGGCACTCCTTCAAAGGTGCCATTTACACTCTAGCAGGGCTTTGTGAAGATAAAGCTTTAACCCAAAGAAATTACTCCAATATTGGACAGCCAAGAACAAGTAAGAAGAAAAATTTAGAAGAATGGGGGACATTTGGCACATCCTCAATTTTATCTCCACATACAATTCCCTTCTTTGCCTATGTGTAGGCCTGACCATGAGTTACCCTGTTCTTCTTGCCTGCTGGAACACCTGGACTTGGAACTAATGATAATAATAGTTTATATTCATAGACTTCCTTCATGGTTACTTAGCCCTTGGAATGAGATAATGTGAGACTTGTCTTGCCCCAGACACTTAATCTTTTAAACTCCATTTTTTTTTCACTTCTCAAAAATCACTCCTATCTTGGAATTCATAACTGGCAATCAGTATGGCCCTTGTTCACCTTGGAATGGAAATAGAGGAAAAGACAAAAAGAAATAGGAAAACCCAAAATCTGTAGAAGTGCCTGTTCAACTCTTCTCTTAGTGCTTTCTAGGATCACCCCATCAGATACCTCCAGAATAAGTATGTCTCCATTAAGAACTGCTTTAAGTAAGCTGGGGGCAGGATAGCACTGCCATCTCCTTTCCTTTTGTCATTGTCATTCTCTCCTGTCTTAAAGACCTCTCTTGTCCTTCGTTAATTTAAATCTTTATCCTTTAAGGCCCAGTTCAGGTCTCACCTCCTACAGGACTCTTGTTAAGATCAAGCAACGGGAAGTGCCTTTCCCCTACTCTGAGCATTAGCTGTCTACATTACTTACTCTCGTTAGTTGTCTTTTTATGTGTCTATTATATTAGCAATCTCCTCTTCCCCCATCTAGTAAGCTCCCTGAGGGCAGGGCTCAGCTGGTCTTATGATTCTTTGTCTCTTCCTCAGGGCCAACTGAAGCGCCTCGAAGTCATTTGATGACTGATTAGCCAATGAATTGATGGAAGGGAAGGGTAGAGAGGACAAGCCACTGAGATGTGGCTAGCGACACCCATAACTGGAGCTAGGGTGGACAAGGTTAAGCACAGCACTTGCTTAGAACCAGAAAATTGAGCTAAAAGTAGCTTTCCTTCCGTGGAAAGGTAACACAGAAGATTTCTTTTAACCTAGTCTCTAATAAGTGGAAGAAGGGGATGGGCAAAGAATTAGGAAAATCACTGAAAATGATTTTAGGAGAAGAAAAAAGGCTGCCATGATGTTTGTAATTATTACCATCCTTTTAGCTCCAGGCTGCATTTTAACACCCCTGAGTTTAAAGGCTCTGGTGCCTGAGTGCTCTGAGAGCAAGCATACTTTCCTAACTAAATGCCTTGCAGTTCTGAGATGCTATATTCCTATTTATAAATCTTGATATCATACTTGTCTACACATAACAGTATCCAGAATTTTGACTGAGTTAGCAGAAAGGGCAATGGGCCAGGAGTCAGGAGGCTTGAATTCTAGTCTGTCTTAGCTTTGCTATTTAACAGCTATGTGACTTAGGGCAAGTGACTTCACCTTTCTTTCTTGGTTTCCCCATCTATAAAATTAAGGGGTTAGAGAGAATTTCTAAGATGCTTCCCAGCTCTAGGATCCTGTTTGTGCTTTGTTCCCATTCCACAAAAGAAAGAACACCCACAGCTAATTCCTGTTCTACCTGAATTTTACAGAGGCCCCAGATCTATTTATCTATCCTTGCCCACAAATCATGTATCTCTATCCAGTTTGGGTTAAGCTTCCCAGGGGTGGATATTGACTACCTTCCAATTTGCTATGATGATTATAAATACTAATTCTGTCACCCAACAGCTAAAAGTTTAGTCTTCCCTAGAGCCAGATATGGGCTATGAAAAAGGAAACTACATATCCTGGGTCAGCTCTAAGGAAGAGTGCCAAGCTTGGTTGAACGGTTTTAAAGAGATTAGATTTGAGATCGATGGACAGAATGGTAGCCAAAAAATACTGGCAAGTAGGATTAATTATGTGCAAGTATATGTATATTTATATACATGTTTATATGTATGTATATGTATATACTTTTTAATTGCTTCATTTCTATAACTTTCCATGTTAAGTGCAGTCCTCTAGACCGGGGTGGGGAACCTGCAGCCTCAAGGCTATAGGTGACGATCTAGGTCCTCAAGTGCGGCCCTTTAACTGAATACAAACTTCCCATTAGTTTGGATTCAGTCATTGAGGACCTAGAGGCCTCCATGTGGCCTCAGGGCTATAGCTCCCCAACCCTTAGTCTAGACAGACCACTTCTTATTTGATTAGCAGCCTGGGGTTGTTTTATTTCATTCAAACATTCAATTTGATTTACTAGTACAGGCATAGTCTTTTCAATATTACACTAGGACTTTCCTACAAGTTCTTGGCTCTGTCGTGTTACTCATTTATTCCCTTTAACAGGCTTCCTCTGATAACTGGGCTTTTGTAATATGGAACCTCAGGGTGGTCACAAAAACCTAATGAAATGTGAGACTGGTTTGAATTTGGTTTTGGAATCTACCCCATTTTCCTTGGAGAAGTATCAGACAATATATTTGAGAAGAATATCAAGTCATTTTTATTATGGGCTTTGTCAAACTTTTGGCTGTAGCTTTTGTTTATTGTCCCTTAACAGCAGCAAGAGATGAAGGAGGTAGGAGCAGGGAAATTTATCCTGAAATACACCAATGACTTGAGGTGGCTCATAAAGGAGGCTGCCACTAAGTTCCATTTTTTCAGATGTTTGAAATTGGTTAACTGACATCTTGAATATCTAAGATGTTAGTTGAGTTGGAACACATTGCAGCCTTGCAAGGAGATGTTTAATATTAAAAGAAGACACACATAAAAGGAGTGCCTGACTAGTCAGTTGCCTTGCTGGGTACTTCAGGCACTTTCTTCAGTGTTACTGGCCTTGGGTTGTCTTTATAAACCCAGATTTCATCAGTAACCAGAAATATACTTCACTCCCTTTGATGTGTGCACCTCTGAGAAACAGAAAGAAATTTAAACCCATGGCATAGTACTAACAAAATCAAATCCTGTAGAATGTGCCAAATAGCTTTAGATTTTGGTCTTTAAAATACAAGGGAGCTAAATTCTATCTATAGCTTCCAGTTGTGAATGGAGACCTAGAGTTAAAATAGGAACGTATGGAATCACCCACGCGGGATAAAGAGATTTAATTATAATAAGAACAGCTAGCACTTACTTATATGCTATAAGATTTGTTGAGCAATGTATATGTATATATGTATGTGTATTTATATTTATATACACACACACATATGTATCTAACATCTCATCTGAGCCTCACAAAAATCTAGTGAGGTATACACTATTATTTTCCTCATTTTGCCAATTGGGAAACTGAGCCTGAGAGGGAAGATGAAGTCAAGTCAAAGAACATTTTCAGGAGACTCCAGTATATTCAGTAATGTGAAGGAATATAAAGAGACCAAAGATATAGTCCATTACAGAAGGACCTTACAATTTTGAACACTCAAAGAAGAATATCAGAAAGGTGAACCTCATTTTATGCAGCAGATAAACTCCTACAATGATGTTAGAAGACCATATTTTAAATAAATAAACCATGTTTAATTTCCATGTTGAAGGTGGGCTTACTATTTAGAAGAATCTTTTAGCAAATGTTTTTTTAAACTAATTTTCTTTAAAGGGTTATCACTTCTGAAGTCTTATTTTAAATCACAATAATTGACATTCATGTAGTTCTTTAATGTTTTTAAAAGGCTTTATGTAAACTACATCACCTCCTATAAGCTTCATCTCAACACTATGAGGAAATTACTACAGACATTATCATCCTCACTTTACAGAGAAGGAAACTGACTTATTCATGTTCATACCAATAGGGGGCAGGATTTGAATATAGGTCTTGCTGACTCCAAATCCAGCACTCCATCAGCACTCACTATCCATGTTTCCTCATCTTAGCATGGAAGGGACCCTTGGGTTTCAAAGATTGTAAAAGTGAAGTAAAAACTATGGGAGGATTTATTCATTTGTTTGTTTTACAGATGATTCTTGCTTAGTCCACTGATAGTGTGTGTCTATCTTCTGATGGCCAACTCTGCTAGCTACAAAGAGGGTTATCTATCACCAGAAGGTTGGCATTAGAAGAGGTATTTTTTAGTCATAATAAGTCATAAAATGTGAAGGCACTTTCAAGTGCATCACTGGAAAGAAGACCTGCAAAGGAGAAAATAGTGCTTATTTAAAATAAAATTGTGAAAGAAATAAAATTTGTTTCCAATATTCTTCTACTTCTCCTTTTAATTCTTCTTTACCACTGCTACTTTCAGTGTTTTTCTGATGCCATCTTATTTCTTAAAGTTCTCCACCTTATACAGGCCTGCCATCCTCCATGTCACAAAATTACCTTTTTCTTTTATGCCTCTGATTAAAACTCCCCCTGCCTCAATACAAGGATTTTAGTTAACCAAGGACAAAAGTATTTAACTGAACTAACTCATACTCAAGTTAATAACTGATAGCTAGTTTAATCTCACAGAAGACAGGGATTTTAAAAGGAGAGTTTGTTAACCAAAAAAAAAAAAACCCAAATTTCAAATGGTGCAATATGGGATGGTGGGACTTGGCAGTGGAAATATGATTAGAGGCTATTTCTTAGGTTTCTCAAATAGATGTCTGGTTACTCTGTCTCTGAGTCAGGTTGGCTCTTAATATGCATTCAAGTAGTCTTAGAAGATGGGGTTTAAGGAACCTTAAGACAAGGGAGAATTTAAACTAGATGTTAGTCAGTTATCGTTGGAGGGGCTAACTGTTGTTTTTTGCCCTTCATTTTTTAAGAGGACTGATTGGTTCATTTGTGAATTGGATTAAAGTGAGGCAGTGTCATCCATTTTTCTCTTTCTTCAAAATTCATTAAAGTCCAGTGGCAGGACAAAAGTCAGGATCACTAGCAATGACCCATAAGGCAGTGGATGACTTTGGCATCTTCAATGTCTCACGAAACTCTGAGTGCTCTGCAGCACCTGCTTCAGCCACCTTCACAGCTGTTGGAACAAATTGTTCTTATCTGCCCATTCCAGGAGAGAAATTCTTCACCTGCTCGGGACAGATGCTCTCCTAATTCATTGATGGGTTCCTGACCCATCAGTTACCCTCAACCTGGTTCAGCCTGTCTGCTGAAATGGTTTGCTCAGGTGTAGCTACTGTGCATGCAATCGATTCTTAGAGTCACAAGTGAGAGCTGAATACCAGGTAGACACCAAAGTTAGATGAGATACTTAAAAAAGTCTCAGCAATCCCTGACACCAGAGGTGCTAATCCTCCTTGAACACCCATACACTCTTGGAAGGACTAATACACTGCTGGTAAAACTGTGAATTGGATCATGTTGGAAAACAATTTGAACTATTGTGAAACACTATTCAAACCCAGGGATAATACTACTAAGTATATAACACAAGAAGAACAATAATAGAAATAAAAGTTGTATACACAGGGTGTTCTAAAAATATTAGTGTGGTTTTAGACTTGGAAAGCCTTAAAATATTCTTTTTTAGAAATGAATTGATTTATTTTTGGTTTTCACCATTCACTTCCACAAGATTTCGAGTTCCTAATTTTCTCCCCATCTCAACCCTCCCCTCACCCAAAACATTGTACA
This sequence comes from Petaurus breviceps papuanus, assembly GCF_028583685.1. Taxonomy (NCBI): domain Eukaryota; kingdom Metazoa; phylum Chordata; class Mammalia; order Diprotodontia; family Petauridae; genus Petaurus; species Petaurus breviceps. Next base: position 1,382,387 of record NW_027185664.1, on the reverse strand, counting down.
TTCTCATAACCCCTTCTTCCCCCAATCTGCCCTTCCTTCTATCCCCTCTCCTTCTTTTATCCCCTTCCCTTCAATTTTCCTGTAGGGCAAGATAGATTCCTATACCCCATTGCCTGTATATCTTATTTCCCAGTTTCATGTGAAAACATTTTTAACATTTGTTTAATGCTTTTTTTTGCCTTTTTTTGTAGGCAATTGGGGTTAAGTGACTTGCCCAAGGTCATACAGATAGTTTTTGTGTTAAGTGTCAGGGGCCAGATTTGAACAAAGGCCCTCCTGACTCCAGGGCCAGTGCTCTATTCACTGTGCCACCTAGATGCCCCTTAACATTTGTTTTTAAAACTATAAGTTCCACATTCTCCCCTTCCCTCCCTCCCTCCCTGCCCACCCTCACTGAGAAGTCAGGCAATTCAATAAAGGTTATACATGTGTAGTCATGCAAAATAATTCCGTTAACAGTCATGTTGTAAAATACTAACTGTATTTCCCTCCATCCTACTCTGCCCCACATTTATTCTATTATCTCCTTTGACCCTGTCCCTCCTCAAAAGTGTTTGCTTCTGATTACCTCCTCCTCCTATGTGCCCTCAACTTTTATCATCTCCCCCTCTTATCCCTCCTCCCCCAAGTTCCTACAGGGTAAGATAGATTTTCATATCCATTTGACTGTGTATATTATTGCCTCCTTAAGCCAAATCTGATGAGAGGAAAGTTCACTCATTCCCTCTCACTTCCTCCTCTTCCCCTCCACTGTAAAAGCTTTTTCTTGCCTCTTTTATGTGAGATAATTCACTCTGTTCCACCTCTCTGTTTCTCCTTCTCCCAGTACATTCCTCTCTCTCACCCCTTAATTTTATTTTTTTGATATCATCCTTTCATATTAAGCTCATCCTGTACCCCCTGTCTATATGCATACCTATGTATATACACACATATATAATACATGTATGTATACATACATACATATGTTCTAACTACCCTAATACTGAGAAAGGTCACATGAGCTACAAATATCATCTTTCCATGTAGGAATATAAACAGTTCTACTTTAATAAGTCCTTTATGATTTCTTTTTCCTATTTACCTTTTCATGCTTCTCTTGATTCTTGTATTTGAAAGTCAAATTTTCTATTCAACTCTGGTCTTTTCATCAAGAATTTTTGAAAGTCCTCTATTTCATTGAATATCCATATTTACCCCTGAAATATTATACTCAATTTTGCAGGGTAGGTGATTCTTGGTTTTAATCCTACCTCCTTTGACTTCCAGAATATCATGTTCCAAGCTCTCCAGTCTCTTAACGTAGAAGCTGCTAAATCTTGTATTATCTTGATTGTACTTCTACAATTGTTTCTTTCTGACTTCTCACAATATTTTTCCTTGAGCTGGGAACTCTAGAATTTGGCTCCAATATTCCTAGGAATTTGCCTTTTGGGATCTCTTTCAGGAGGTTTTTGGTGGATTCTTTCAATATCTATTTTCCCCTTTGGTTCTAGAATATCAGGGCAGTTTTCCTTGATAATTTCTTGAATAATGATGTCTAGTCTCTTTTTTTGATCATGAATTTCAGATAGTCCACTAATTTTTAAATTTTTTTCTCCTATTTTTCAGGTCAGTTTTTATTCCAATGAGATATTTCACATTGCCTTCTAGTTTTTCATTCTTTTGGTTTTGTTTTATAATTTCTTTATTTCTCATAAAGTCATTAACTTCCATTTACTCCATTCTAATTTTAAAGGAATTATTTTCTTCAGTGAGCTTTTTTTTAGTCTTTTTTCTTTTTGGAGGGCAATTGGGGTTAAGTGACTTGCCCAAGGTCACACAGCTAGTTTTTGTGTTAAGTGTCTGAGGTCATATTTGAACTCAGGTCCTCCTGACTCCAGGGCTGGTGCTCTATTCACTGTGCCAACCTAGCCACCCCTAAGTGAACTTTTGAACCTCCTTTTCCATTTGGCCAAAAAGCAGTTTTTAAGGCATTCTTCTCCTCGTTGGCTTTTTGGACATCTTCTGCCATTTGAGTTAGTCTATTTTTTAAGGTATTATTTTCTTCATTATTTTGGTAGGTCTCTTTTAGCAAGCTGTTGACTCATTTTTCATGATTTTCTTGCATCACTCTCATTCTACTTCCCAATTTTTCCTCAACTTCTCTTACTTGATTTTCAAAATCCTTTTTGAGTTCTTCCATGACCTGCAACCAATTCATATTTTTCTTGGAGGCTTCAGATACAGGAGATTTGACTTTGTAGTCTTCTGGTTGTATGTTTTGACCTTCCTTGTGACCAAAGTAAGATTCTATAGTCTGACTTGCTTTGTACTGTTTGCTCATTTTCCCAGTTAATTACTTCACTTTTTGGCTCTTTGTTAAGGTCTCTGCTTCCAGTGTGGAAGGCATATTGTCCCAAGCTTCAGGGATTTTGTGCAGCTTTTTCCAGACCTATTTCTAGGGACCTGCAAACTTTCAGTTTTTTCAAGGCTATATGATCAAAGGAGAGGTGTTTACTCCTCTTCTTCTTTATGCTCTGGTCTGTGAGTGATGACAAGCACTCTTCTCCACCTTGGAACTGTGAGGAGGATTCCCTCTTCACCTCTGCCACAAGCTCTGCCCCAACAGTGCTCTTCCTTTCCCCAAGACCACCACCCAGGACTGCAACCCAGATTGAAGCACGGGCGAAGCAAAAGAATCCTGCCTCAGTGCAATCAAAGAGATCCCTGAAATCTCACTCTGATCAGCTGCTCAATCCCACCACCATCTGCAAACTGAGGACTCCAGAATGAGCCACTGCCACTGCCTCTACCCACTACCACCACCACCACCCTGGGACTGGTACCAGACCATACTCCTCTCTCATACAGGTCTGGCAGACTTTTCCCACTGACCTTCCAAGTTGTCCTTAGCATTTGGGGGTTAAGAAGTCTGGAAACCTCCACCACTGCCAGTTATTCAGTCCCCTGAGGCCTGCTTTAGCCCCATCTATGCCAGCAGAGCCCACACTGAACTGCCTTCTTCTTTCAGACTAGTGCAACAGACCTTTCCTGTCAACCTTTCAGGTTATTTTGGGCTGGAAATTTGTTTCACTGTCATTTTGTGAATTCTGCTGCTGTAGAATTTGTTGAGTAATTTTTATAGGTATTTAGAGGGGCTTGGGGAAGAGTTCAAGCAAGTATCTACTTTTATTCACACAATCTTGGCTCTACCCCCACCTTAAAGTACCCCACTGGCACTCTGGGGTAGGAAAGAAAACCCTTGTAAGCAAAATGATCCATCCATTGGGGAATGTCTGAACAAATTATCGGATATGATTTCAATGGAATATTATTGCACCCCTTGACCCAGTATAGGGAATTCAGAGAAATGTAGGAAGACTTAAATAAAGTGATTTAGAGGGAATAAAAAAGATAAGGGAACAATATACACAATGTTTAAAATACGAATGATAGCAGTGCTAAAAAGCAGTCAGACTATAAGGAAGAGTGGTTTAAAAGAAATCCCAGACCTTCCTGGAAAAACTTCTAAGGAAACAGAGATTCTTCTTTTTAGTAGGGAAATGGGGAATCCAGATGTGGGATGAAATATACTGTCAGACAAACTTGGTGCTGGTTGGTTTTGGTAAACCTTTTTTTTCTTTGTTGAAAGAAAGTCCTGAAGGGAAAGGACATAGACATGACCATGATATTAAAACAAAAGACAATAAGAAAACATTTTTTTAAAAATTAAAACGAAGAATCACATTTTAGGAAAGAATTCTTAAGAATAAGAGTCAATTGGAGGGGTGGAGTCAAGGTGGCAGAGTAGAAGCAGGACCTCTGAGCAGCTCCGACTTCCACCTTCCCCAATAAATGTAAAAAGGGAACTCTGAGCAAACTTTGGAGCTGCAGAACCTGCAAAATGACACAGAGAAACTAACCTCCCACTGAGGACAGCCCGACAGGTATTGGCCAGCACAGCGATCTGGGAGCCAAGCACAGGCCCACTGTGAGCCGGAGCTTTTAGCCCCAGGGTGGGTCTGACCAGCTACCAGCAGGAGGGACTCCAGATCAGCAACAGCTGTGGCTTTTTCCAGAATTACCAATGCATATATGTGAAGGACAAAGTGAGAGGTCAGTGAAGTCTGGACTTTGGAACCCAGTAAGAGAGAGTACATCGGCTTTTGCCCTAGGGGTGAAAAGCCTCTAAGACGCCAGCACAGCCAGCCAGCACCACATGACAGCTTTAGCTCCTGGCCTGCAGAGTGTAGGGCCACGAAGTGACTAGTCTGAGTGGTAATTGCTCTTGCTTTAACCTGCTTGGATCTGGATTGCAGTCTAGGGTGGAAGTCCTGGGGTGTGTGTCCAACTTGCCAGAGCTTATGGAGGCTTCAGAGAGGGCACCCATCTAATACCTCCAGCAGCTGAGAAAATCCCAGCATTTGGGACGAAAGCTCCCCTGTCTGGTGGCAGAGTCCTACTGTGGCAAAAAGCCCAGGGGTCAAGTGACTGAGGGGCGACATGACCAGGCAAAGGAAACAAAGCAGACAGAAGATTCCAACATTAGACTCCTATTTTGGGGACAAAAAGGAGCAAAGCATGGAATAGGAGGAAGACAGTGAAGTCAGAACTCCTGCACCAAAAGCTTCAAAGGAAAATACGAGCTGGTTACAGGCCATAGAGGACCTTAAGGAGCAGATAAGAGAAGTGGAGGAAAAATTGGCAAGAGAAATGAGAACAATGCAAGAAAGTTACGAAATGAGAGTCAACAGCCTGACTGAGGAAAATAACACCTTAAAAAACAGACTAACTCAAATGGCAAAAGAGGCTCAAAAAGGCAATGAGGAGAAGAATGCCTTAAAAAGCTGAATTTGCCAGATGGAAAAAGAATCTCAAAAGCTCACTGAGAAGAATCATTGCTTCAGAATTAGATTGGAGAAAATGGAAGCTAATGACTTTATGAGAAGTCAAGATGCTGTTAAACAGATCCAAGCAAATGAAAGAATAGAAGGCAATGTGAAATATCTCATGGGAAAAACCACTGACCTGGAAAATGGATCCAAGAGAGATAAGTTAAAAATTATTGGACTACCTGAAAGCCATGATCAAAGTAAGAACATAGAAATCATCCTCCAGGAAGTTCTCGAAGAAAACTGCCCTGATGTTTTAGAACCAGAGGGCAAAATAGAGGTTGAAAAAAATCCACTGATCACCTCCTAAAAAAGATCCCAAAAAGAAAACTCCTAGGAATATTATAGCCAGGTTCTGGAATTCCCAGATTAAGGAGAGAATATTACAAGCAGCCAGGAAGAAACAATTTAAATATTGTGGAAACACAATCACGATAATCCAGGATCTGGCAGCTTCTACACTGAAGGATCAAAGGGCTTGGAATATGATATTCTGGAGGGCAAAGGAGCTGGGATTAAAACCAAGAATCACCTACCCAGCAAAACTGAGTATCATGTTTCAGGGAAAAATATGGTCATTCGGTGGAATAGAGGACTTTCAAACATTCTTGATGAACAAAACAGAGTAGAATAGAAAATTTGACATTCAGATACAAGGAGCAAGAGAAGCATGAGAAGGTAAACAGGGAAAAGAAATCATAAGGAACTTATCAAAGTTGAACTATTAACATTCCTAAATGGAAAAATAATAATTGTAACTGATGAAACTTTTCTCAGTATGAAAATAGTTAAAGGGAATAGAAATATATATATATATATATATATATGTCTATATATGAGGGTATATGGGCATATGAATACATATGTGAATGTGTGTATATATGTTTACAGGTATACATAGATAGAGGGCACAGGACCAATTTAACAGGAAGGGATAATACTTAAAAGGTGAAATTAAGAGGTGAGAGAGGAATATAATGAAAGGAGATGGGGAGGGACAGAATGGGGTAACCTATCTCATATAGAAGAGGCAAGGGAAAATGGTTGCAATGGAGGGGAAGAATAGGAAGGCAAAAGGGAATGGGTCAAACTTATTCTCATTGAAGTTGGCTTGGGAAGGGAATGAAATACACACTAAATAATGTATCTCATCCTACAGGAGAGTAGGAGGGAAGGGAATGGGAGGGAGGATGATGGAAGGGAGGGCAGGCTGAGGGGGTAAGTTGGGAGCACCCACTTTTGAAAAGGGATGGGATCAAAGTAGAGAATAGAACAAGTGGGAGGTGGGATAGGAGGGAGGGAAATATAGTAAGTCTTTTACAATATATCTTCTATGTCATTGTTTTGCATTAGCCACACATGTACAACCTATACTGAACTGCTTATCTTCCCAGTAAGGGTGGGTGACAAGGGCGGAAGGGAATGAATCTGGAATTCAAATTTTAAAATCAAATACTCAAATATATATATATATATATATATATGTATGTATACATACACTATTATTAATAGTCTTTTACATGTAATTGGGAAATAAGATATACAGGCATTGGAGCATAGAGATCCACCATACCCTTCTGGAAAAGTCGAAAGGGGTATGGGAGAAAATATGGGAGAGAGTAGATTGGAGGAAGGGAGATCCTATGGGACTGCTATTTTGGGGCGGTGGGTAGGGGAGAAATGGGGAGAAAATTTGTAACTCAAAATTTAGAGGAAATGAATGATGTCAATCAGAAGTTAATAAAGCATTTTAAAAATGAAAAAAAAAGAATGAGTCAATTAAGAGTAGAATGAATTTCTCAAAGAGGTGGACAGAGGATGGAATTGGTAAGATGTTTTTAAGAATATAAGAAATAGCCTTAAAATGAAAGAGATTTATGGCCTTTTATGAGTCTATTTTCTATTATCCTAGAAAATGAAATCAGCAACAGCAGCCCACATTCAAAACCACAGAAGATAACAGAGTGTTAGAACAAAGTAGTCACAAAATGGAAAATGAGGATCTTCTTTTTCAAGGTACATGTAATGCCTTTCAGAAATTCACCAGACTAAGCATGTTGGACAAGAATGTGAACATCCAGGAGGTGAGCACGAAAGTCAGAAATTTCAAATAATATTGAACAAATGAACATACACAGTTGAGATCCCCTGAGGACAGCATTCCAGGCAAATCAAAAGTCAGGCATTTTTGGTCACACATAATAGGTCAACTTTTCCAACAATAGGAAAAACCTCAGCTTAGACATCTGGAATTCCAGGTTCCCATTCAAAGGTGACCCACCCCCTTCCTGTAACTAGATTCTTTGCAATACATTTTGTTAAAGTCAGCAAATTGAATCCAAATAAGGACTTTGAAATCCCAAATGAAATTCATAAAGCTGAGATCCTTCCCTAGATCTATAATCAAACCTCTAGTACTGAGCTCTAAAACTTTAATCTTAAAATGTCTGTATACCACCCAACAATGACAAACACACACACAGAGTTGTCAACCAGTTGTGGTGTCTACACAATACCAAATCTCTGTTTTGACTAATTTTTTGCCTGACCCAAGTACTTGCTTTGGTATTGAAAAGTCACTTGAAGGTATTGTTTGTAATACATATCAAGTGTTTTCTGTAACACACCTATAAAATTCATTCCTTATGTCAAGAGAAAATACCTGGAACTGTAGATAGTCCAAACTCCTCCATTTGGGTTAAGGGCACCTATTTGCTCCCACTCAGGGTCTGATTGTTCTAACCCCAAGTCTAGTCCTGAGCAAGAGTGTATATCAGAAGACACAGGCACTGCTGGCTCTCTAGGTGTCATACTCATTTGTAGCCTTCTCCATGCACTCACTACTGTGCTTTCCTAATGGATCATCTTTACAATGATTTTAAAATGTCATTGTTCTGTAGTTGGAAATTCCTCAGAAGCTATGCAGTCCAACCCTTGCATTTTTGAGATGAGGAAAATAAGACCCAGAGAGAAGAAATGATTTGCCAAGATCATCCATATGTTGTCTGTAGCAGGAGCCTTTTGACTCCAGAATCAGCACTCTTTCTACCTTACCATACAGCCTGTCAAGACCAAGTTACATAAAAGTGGGACATGTACAGATATGCTGATTATTCATTGATCCAGCTTGACTCATAATGATCACCCTTTTCTAGTTGCTTCTCTTCTCAGATCTTGGAGATTCTTTGCCCTCTCTTGCTAGGTTCTAGGTGTGACTTCTCCATTTCAGGCTTAAAGCGCCTCTTTTTTTTTTTAAAGAGGCATCTGCACCATAAGCTGTTGAGTCCTTCTTCACTATATTGTGTCCAGACACTTTTAATTGAATCTCCCTTCCCCATTGGAGTTCTTTTTGTTGGAAAGAATTCCCCTCAGTGACCGCTTCCCACCCTCAAGCCTTTTCTAACTGATTTCCCTATAGTCAATTAGTATACCCATTTCTGGCTGTCTGCTACAAGACCTCGATTAAATTGTCATTCTGTTCCCAAGTCTCTCTAAAGCAACTTCCCTTTCTCTCAGTCCCTGCTTCCACCTAGGAATTAGGGGGTACAGGTGTCCTAGAGTCACCTGATATTCAATCATGTATTTAGCATTTCTAAAGCCCCAACACAAGGAAGCCTTTGAATTAGGGTGGGAGGGGGAGTGGTGTTACACAACACGGATTGTAAAGGACATGTTTATTCCCAAACTGTGCCAACCACTGTTTTCATCCAGATGTAGGGGGAACTTCATCCCAGGGGGGAAAGTGAGGGATAAGCAGCCTAATTCCCTTCCATCCTGAGTAGAGCATATAAAATTCAAAAAGACAATAGAATAGGTTGTCTTTTTCTTTCCAAAGACCCTTATTGATTTATACTAGTGCCATTAGGACTCATCAGATTCATTTTGTTTGGTTGGAGTTCTTCCCTAGGCAAAGTATTCCCCTCCCACCACCAGCAAAAAATAAAATATCCATTTATATGCCATGTCATTCATGTGTCTCTTCCAGGAATATATTGTAAATAGAAGTTCAACACAAGACAAAAACTTAAAAAGACTTAATTTCTTTCGAATGTACTTCTTGGCTCCTACCATTCTACCTACTATGGCAATATTCAATCCAGTCTTCAATTCCTCTGATCAAATAGGGCTAATATTACCTGAGGGTTTCCATGGTATCCAAGAGAGCTGTTTTTAGCAAACCATCTGTTCAAGTTCCTGAATTCCTTCTATTTAGTGAGGCTCAAAGATCATCTGGTATATATTTTCACCCACTGCACCATGTCCTGGGGATCTTATTGAAGCAACTTCTATCAGCTCCATGTAATGTTTCCAGAGAGAGATTCTTTTGTGAAGAATCAAACAGAATCTCCTGCTGTGACAGAGATCTTTTGACAGCCCTGAGCTCCTGAAACATGCTTGAAGATGGGAGGTACTGCCTGTTATGTGCCCTTTCAACTTTGGACCGATTTCAGAAAGTTGAAACTTGGGGAGAGGAAGAAGTAGACTGGTTCAGATGGAGTTGAATTTGGCCAATATAAAGTTGTTAATGAACTGTCAATGATAGATACTGTCAATGGCTACCCAGCATCGAGGATACCTTTCTGTCTTACATCTTGGCATACCCTTTCCTTCTCCCTTTCAGTTAAATATATCAGTACCTCCAGCTTCTGTCCCTCTTCCTACCACCCAGCACAGAGTTATATGATGAATTTAGTTGCTGCAGAGTGCATGTTGCCTGAAGAATAGAAACCTTGGATCAAACTGATATTTGTTCTCGTTTCTTGAAGGGCTGAGAAAGAATTTTCCTTATTCTATGTACCTTCAGAGAACAAAGCTAGGACCTTTGGGTGGAGGTGACAGACAGGCAGATTTTGGCTGACTATGACAGCACTAACCATTGGAGAGACTCCCAAAATGAAATGTGTTTGGCTTCTGAGGTATTGGGTTCCTGATACCAAAAGTGTTCAAATAATGTCTGGATGACCACTTGTCATGGACAAATTAAAGGAGGAGGGCGGAGTTTTCAACATTCATTTCCACAAGATTTTGAGTTGCAAATATTCTCCCCATCTTTCTCCTACCCCCACCCCAATATAGTGAGCCTGTTGAATATTCCTTCCCCCAATCTGTTCTCTCTTATATCCTCCCCCATCTCCCCCCAACTCTCTAGCAGGGCAAAATGGATTTCTATACCCCAGTGCCTGTCTGTATATCTTATTGCCCAATCACATGTAAAAAAAAAACCAATTTTTTTAACATTTATTTTTAAAACTTTGATTTCCAGATTCTTTCCCTTCTTCCCTCTTCACTCACCCCCACTGGGAATACAAGCAATTCAATATAGGTTGTACATGTGTAGTTATGTAAAACATTTCCATGGTAGTTATATGGTGAGACTAACTATATTTCCCTCCATCCTATCCTGCCCCCCACTTATTCTGTTTTCTACTTTGACCTTGGCCCTTTCCAAAGTGTTTGCTTCTAACTACCCTCTCCCCCAATCTGCCTCCCTTCTATCATTCCCCCCCCCCTTATCCCCTTCCCCACTACTTTCCTTTAGGGAAAGATATCCAATTGACTGTGGATGTTATTCCCTCATTAAGCCAAATCCAATGTGAGTAAGGTTGAACCATTCCCTTTCACCTTCCTGCTCCTCCCCTCCATTGTGACAGTTTTCTCTTACCTCTTTTATATGACATAATTTACCCTATTTTTTCTCTCCCTTTCTCCTCCCAATATATTCCTCTCTCACCTCTTAATTTTATTTTTTAGATATAATCCCTTCATATTCAACTCATCCTGTGCGTTTTGTCTATGTATACGTGTACACACATATACACACACTCACATATTTATTTATATATGCATACACCCTCCTATACATACATATATATGTATACACATATATACATACATTCCCTTCAACTATGCTCATACTGAGAAAAAATCTCACGAGTTACAATTATTGTTTTTCCATGTAGGAATGTAAATAGTTCAACTGTAATAAGTTCCTTATGATTTCTTTTTCCTGTTTACCTTCTCATGCTTCTCTTGATTCTTGTAATTGAAAGTCAAATTTTCTGTTCAGCTCTGGTTTTTTCATCAAGAATGTTGAAAGTCCAGAAACAGAGGCAGGCCCAGAAGGGGCCTGATCAACTCAGAGGGCAAGTCTTCCCACCAACCACAAGGGCCACTACCAGGACTATCCCAAAAGGGCTGGGACTGGAAAGAGCAAGGTAAGAAGCAAATACAGGGGCACCTGTCCTGGACAGCAAACACTCCTGTGACTACCACTTCATAGCCCAGAAATTTTAAAAAAAGCCCCTTTCAGGACCTCCAAAGACCAGGATGACAGAGTGAACCTCACTTGCTCCAAACTCCCCCTCTGATCCTGAAAACATAGAAACTCTTGCCCCAGGGCAAAACCCACTACACTAAAGCCTTGGGATCCCAAGAGGAAGGGCATGGCTAGGGCCCTGCCTCAAAATGGGTAGAAATCAGACTACAAAGACAAAGAGTCCTACTATCCTCAGACAGAGGAACCAAACTCAGAGGGAGACAATGTGGACTCCACACCCAAAGCTGAAACATCAACAGGGAATGGGTCCCAAGCACAGAAGGCTCTCCTAGATGAGATCAAAAGGAACTTTGAAAACCAAATGAGAGAGATAGAAGACAAAATGAATCTCACTCAAAACCAAAATAGCAGAATTAGAAAAAACATTATAATGAGGAAAACATCTTTCTAAAAAGAAAAGTGTATGATATGGAAAAGGAGCTCCAAAAATTAACCAAGGAAAATGATTTCCTAAAAACTAGAATCAACCAAATGGAAAAAAATAACTATGAGGAGCCAAGAATTAGTAAAAAAAAAAAAAACCCCAACAAGAATGAAAAATTAGAAAAAGAGGTAAAATACCTCAAAGAAAAAATAACTGACCTGGAAAACAGATCCAGGAGAGATAATCTGAGAATCATTGACCTACCAGAAAATCATGATGAAAAAATGAACCAGGACAACATTCTCCAAGAGCTTATTAAGGAAAACTGTCCTGAGATACCAGAACCTGAGGGTAAAATAGAAATCAAGAGAATCCACCAGACACCTGCTGAAAGAGATCCCAAACTGAAAAGTCGTCAAAATGTTGTGGCCAAACTCCAGAACTACCAGATAAAAGAGAAAATACTTCAAGCGGCCAGAAAGAAACAATTCAAATATCAAGGGTCCACAGTGAGGATTGAACAGGATTTGGCAGCCTCTACAGTGAAAGATCAGAGGCAGTGGAATACAATTTTCCAGAAGGCAAAAGAGTTCGGGTTACAACGGATCACATACCCAGCGAGATTGAGGATATTCTTCCACGCAAAGAGATGGTCATTCAATGATATAACAGATTTCCAGACCTTCCTGATAAAAAAGCCAGAACTCAATGGAAAATTCAACCTCCAATTATGAGATGCAACAGTGACATAGAAAAGTAAACAAGGAACACACACACATATACCCCGCTATTTGATAAGAGCAAACTGGTTATAGACAAGTAGAGGGTATGAGTAAAAAATACACAAAATGATGATTAAAAAAAATCTTATTAAGGGCTACAAAGGGACTGTAATGGAAGAAAGGGAATGAATGAAGTGGAAAAGGGTAAATTATGCCACACAAAGAGGCATAAAGACTGTATAGCAGAGGAAAAGAAGGGAGAGAGATGGGAATCATATTAGCTTTTCCCTCATTGGTTCTGGTGCAAGGAGGGAATAACAACCAGTTAAGCATAGGACTCTATGGAGAAGAAATGCAAAAAATATCATTTTAGAGGGAAAGAGGGGAAGGAGAGGAGCTTCACATAAGATTTGTTCCTGTCACTCTTAGTGTGAAGAAGAAATAACATACTTCATTAAGTATAAAAATATCCTAAAGGCAGTAAAAGGGGAAAGGGCTATGAAAAGGGGTGGGGGTGGTTTGTAGGGACAGAAGAAGTAAGGGGAAATGGAAGGAAAAGGGAGGGTGGCTGATAAGGGAATACTGAGGGAGGCAGTGGTCAAAAGGTAAATTATGAAGGGGGGAAGAGAGAAGGGGGAAAAATATGAACATTAAAATGGGCGGGAATAGAATGGAGGGAAAGAAACAGATAACAATCATAACTGTAAATGTGAATGGAATGAACTCTCCCATAAAATGGAGACAGATAGCAGAATGGATTAGAAATCATAATACTACAATATGCTGTTTACAAGAAACACATCTGAAACAGAGGGATACACACAGGGTAGAGGTAAAAGGCTGGAGTAAAATATAGCATGCCTCAGCTAAAGTAAAAAAAAAGCGGGGATAGCAATCCTTATCTCAGATAAAGCATAAGCAAAAATCAACCTAATTAAAAGATATAAGGAAGGAAATTATATTCTGGTAAAAGGCACCATCGAGAATGAAGCAATATCATTACTCAACATATACGCACCAAGTGGTGTAGCATCCAAATTCCTAGAGGAAAAGGTAAAGAAATTAGAGGAAGAAATAGACAGTAAAACTATACTAGTGGGAAACCTTAATCTCCCCCTCTCTGAACTTGATAAATCTAACCTCAAAATAGACAAGAAAGAAGTTAAGGAGGTGAACAGAATTTTATAGAGGATAGGCATGAGAGATCTCTGGATAAAACTGAATGGGGACAAAAAGGAATATACTTTCTTCGCAGCGGTTCATGGCACATACTCAAAAACTGACCACATTCTAGGGCATAAAACCCTCACAATTCTATGCAGCCAGGCAGAAATATTAAATGCATCCTTCTCAGATCATGATGCAATAAAAATTATATGCAATAAAGGGGTAGGAAAAGACAAACTAAAAACTAATTAGAAATTAAACAATTTAATCCTAAAGAATGAGTGGGTCAAACAAGAAATTATAGAAACAATCAGTAATTTCATTCAAGAGAATGATAATAATGAGACAACATATCAAAATTTGTGGAATACATTGAAGGCAGTTCTTAGGGGAAGTTTTATATCCCTGAGTGCATACATGATTAAATTAGAGAAAAGGGAGCTCAATGAATTGGGCGTGCAATTGAAAAAACTAGAAAAAGAACAAATTCAAAATCCTCAATTAAATACTAAATTAGAAATATTGAAAACCAAAGGAGAGATTAATAAAATTGAAATTAAGAAAACTATTGAATTAATAAATAAAACCAAGAGCTGGTTTTATGAAAAAACCAACAAAATTGAGAGACCCTTAGTCAGTATGATAAAAAAGAAAGAAAAAAACCATATTATGAGTATCAAAAATGAAAAGGGTGAATCTACCTCCAATGAAGAGCAAATCAAAACAATAATTAAGAAGTATTTTTTTCCAATTGTATGCACATAAATTTGACAATCTTAGGGAAATGGATAAATATTTACTTGTATGTTACAAGTTGCCCAGATTAAGTGAAGAGTAAGTAAATTACTTAAATAATCCCATCTCAGAAAAAGAAATTCAACAAGCCATCAGTCACCTCCCTAGGAAAAAATCTCCAGAGCCAGATGGATTTACTAGTGAATTCTATCATACATTTAAAGAACAATTGATTCCAATACTCTACAAACTATTTGGGAAAATTAGTGAAGAAGACTCAAATGCCAGAAGAAAAATACAAAATAGAGAAAAGAAAAATGTATCATAAACTTAAATGTTGGAACTTTACTTTTTTGTGGGGGAAAATCTTAAGACCTTGGAATGTTCGGACCTATTCTGTCATCTTCCCAGAATCCTGTCTCAAACTTCTTTTCCCCAGAAACTTTTGCTCCTCCACTTTACAGCTGTGTTTTGGACTTTTGGCATTATGGAAAAGAAATCTGAATTCAAATCCAGCTTCAGACACTTACTGGCTATATAACCATGGGCAAGTCACTTAACTAGTGTTTTGTTTAAGTTTCCATTGTAAAATGGGCATAAAAGCAGTATGTATTCAGCAGAGTTCCTGTGAGGATCAAAAGAGATGATATTTGTAAATTGCCTAGCACAGTGCCACGCACATAGGAGGTGGTACATGAATGTTTATTATCTTCCTCTTTCTCACCAGTGCATGATCACTACACATGTCAGACTTGGACTGCACTTAAGATAAAGATCAAAGGACATAATAGAAGAAAGAACTAGATTTGAAGTCAAAAGACTTAGTTCAAATCTTATCTCTAATCCCTTATATATTATTTTTGAAAAATGGTCATCCATCTTCTGCATAAACACCTAAAGTTTTAAAGACAATTGAAAATCCTAAAAGACTTCTGTGGAAAGAACTCCAGCCAAACTTGAACTCAGTAGGTGCCAACTAAATGTTTATTAATTTAAATAATGGGGAAACCACTATATTTTCAACGAATATAATTTTAAGGAGGTAAACATCAAAGAGAGAGATGCTGAAATTTGACTGTCTTTATCTTCTATTCCTAGTTTTTTCCCTGTTGTGATCAAACAGAATAAGTGTAATCCCTGTGCTACCTAATACCCTCTCAAATACTTAAAAATGGCTCTCATGCTCCTGTTGTTTTCTCTTTTTCAGACTGAACACATCCAGTTCTATCAACTGATCCTCCTGGTCACCTTCCTTTGGTTGCACTCCAGTTTATCGATGTCCTTTTTATAATATGGTACCTGGAACTGAACAGGACAAGACAGATGATCACTGCTAACTTTAGACACAATGTCATCATCAATGTGGGCTAAGTAAAAAAAAAAGAGAAAAAAAAAGAATGTTGAAAGTCCTCTATTTCATTGAATAACCATATTTTCCCCTGAAACATGATACTCAGTTTTGCTGGATAGGTGATTCTTGGTTTTCATCCTAGCTCCTTTGACCTCCAGAATATCATATTCCAAACCCTTCAATCCCTTAGTGTAGAAGCTGCTAGATCTTGCATTATCCTGAATGTGCTTCCACAATACTCAATTTTTTTCTTGCTGACTGCTTGTAATATTTTCTCCTTGACTTAGGAACTCTGGAATTTGGCTATAATATTCCTAGGAGTTTTCTTTTGGGGATCTTTTTCAAGAGGTGATTGGTGCATTCTTTCAATTTTTATTTTGCCCTCTGGTTCTAGAATGTCAGGGCAATTTTCCTTGGGAATTTTTTAAAAGATGATTTCTTGGATCTTTTTTTGATCATGGCTTTCAGGTAGTCCAATAATTTTTAAATGATCTCTTCTGGATCTATTTTCCAGGTCAGTGGGTTTTCCAGTGAGATATTTCACATTGCCTTGTATTTTTTCATTTGTTTGAATCTGTTTTATAGTATCTTGACTTCTCATAAAGTCATTAGCTTCCATTTGCTCCAATCTAATTTTGAAGGAATTATTCTCTCCAATGAGCTTTTGAAATTCCTTTTCCATCTGACCAATTATTTTTAAGGCATTCTTCTCCTCATTGACTTTTTGGGCCTCTTTTGTCATATAAGTTAGTCTATTTTTTAAAGTGTTATTTTCTTCAGTATTTTTGGGGGTCTCCTTTAGCAGGCTGTTGACTCGCTTTTCATGATGTTCTTACATCATTCTCATTTCTCTTCCCAATTTTTTCTCCATGTCTTTTACTTAATTTTCAAAATCCTTCTTGAGCTCCTCCATGGTCTGTAACCAATTCATACTTTTCTTGGAAGCTTTTTGATGCAGGAGTTTTGACTTCATTGACTTCTTCTGGTTCCATGTTTTGACAATTTTTGTCCCCCAAAAAGTATTCTAATGTCTGATTGTACTTCCTCTGCTTGCTTATCTTGTCAGCCAATTACTTGGTTTTTCTAGCTCTTTGCCATGGTAGAACTCTGCTTCCAGACTGGAGAGATCTGCATCCCAAATCACTGGGATTTTCACAGTTGTCAGAGGCATGAGGAGGGTGCCCTCTCTACAGCCACCACACGCTCTGGCACACTGGCCACATATCCAGGACCACCACCCAAGACCTTGATCCAGATCCAAGCAGGTCAAAGCAAGAGTGATTACCCTCTGAATGGCTGCTTGGTCCCCCTATGTTCTGCAGGCCAGGAGCTTCCAAGGTGACCATGCGGCAGCAGTTGCAGTTGCCACACCTCTGCCACCTCTTGCCCCAGAGGCCAGAGCCAGACCCCGCTCTTCCATCACCCGGTATCAACAGAGTTCCCTACTGACATTTTACTTTCTCTTTGGCATTTATGAGTTGAGAACCACAGCTGCTGTTGATTCACTCTCCTGCAGTCTACTCTGGCCAGTCTGTGCCACTGGTCATGGACACCCCGGATCTGTGCTTGGCTCCCAGTCTGGTATTATTCTTTCTGTTGATCTGCCAGGCTGTCTTCAGTGGGAGATTTGTTTCTCTCTGTCACTTTGGGGGTTTGGTAGCTCTAAAATTTGTTTAGAGTCATTTTTTTTTACCAGTGTCGGAGGTGGTTGGAGCAGGAGCTAAAGCAAGTTCCTGCTTTTATGCTACCATCTTCAGAAATAAACTAATTTTAAATACAGTTGCTTTAATAAGCAAATTATTTTATAGAAATTTGCCTTCCTCCTTTCTCTTCCCAACATTTCTTTCAGGTAATTATTATTCTTTACTGGTTAATAGGGTACACAAAAGTAATCCTGAAATTCATTCAAACCTCTCAAGGGATTTTATAATGAGGACCTTATAGGTTCTTAAGACCTCACATTTAGACTATTGCAATACCCTCTTGGTTGGTTTCCTTGCCTTGTCTCTTCAAATATTACTCAGTTATCAAAGGGTATCTTCCTAAAATACAGATATAACCAAGTTGCCCAACTCGATAAACTCCAGTGACTCCATGTTACCTCCAAGATAAAATAGAAAATCCTTTGTTTGACTTTTAAAGCCCTCCACAACCTGGCCCCTTTCTACCTTTCTAGTTTTCTTATACTTCACTCTTCTCTGTTCACGCTACAATCCAGTGATGCTAGTGCTCTGGCTGCACTCCCACACACAACTCCACCTGCGACTCCTTGCCTTTTCATTGGATGTCCCTCATGTCTGGAGTGTTCTCATTTCTCTCCTCTGTATCCTACCTTAGCTTTCTTCAGAACTCAGCTCAAATCCCAATGATACCTATAAGAAGACACCTTTCCTGATTGCTCCTCCTTTTCACCTAGTGCCTTCCCTCTGAAACTACCTTCCATTGGCACTGTATATATCTTATGCACAAATAGTTGTTTGCATGTTGTGTCCCTTCCTTAAGAATGAGGACCATGTTCTTTCATCTCTCTATTCATAGCACTTAGCACAGTGCTGTGATACATAATTGGTGTTTAATAACTGTGTGCTATTGTTGATGATGATGATCTCATTCAATCACCTCTCTGACCCATGAGACTGTGACTTAGAAAACAAGTATTCAACAAAATCAAGAATTGAATCCAGACCTCCTGATTTCTGGTCTAGATCTTTTTTTTTATCTCACTTCATCAAAACAAATTTCATTAAAGTTTTTCATACCAATAAGTGAATGGATTATATTGCCTACAATTCTTACATTCCTAAACCTTTCCTTTCAGCTTTCCTCAGACTCCCAATTCTTCTTCCCTCTACCACCTCTTTTTTAGGATCTGAATTTTGACTTGAACCATTTTCTTTTTACAGGAGTCCCCAATGGAAAACCTAGATGTTAATTGGGCTGTAAAACTGGCCACAGTTAGCTTCCAATATTCAGACAATTTTTAATGAAGTTAGAAAAAAATGCACATTTATTAAAAAAAACACAGAGTCTCATAGATCTTGAGGGAAAGTCGGAAAAGCTGGATTCAGGTTTGTATCAATCTCTTGACCTGTTCTGCAGGGATTTCAGGTAACAGTGAGTCATTTACATCAGGAGCAGACACAGTGTTATTGAACATCAGCATTAGTACCCACTGCTGAACAACTGGGGGTTTGTCACTCAGGGAGACTTCCCCCCCCCCATTAGCCCTCTTCTCATACCCAGAGTAGAAAAACATGTTGAAACTGTCCAGGCTTATATTGTGCTTTTCAATTGAAGTCAATAAGCATTTATTAAACAGTAATTATATGTCAAGCAGTTCACTAAGCACAGTGAATAAATTTCAAAACCAAAAGAATCCTTACTTTCTAGGTTATATTCTACTGGTAGGGAAAAGCAGACAAAAGATTCATAGATAAATGCAAAATATATACAAGATAGCAAAAAAATGATATTTCTTCATTGCCTTGGATACTAAAGGATGAGTTTATGACCTAAAATTGTAAAAAAAAAAATAAATAGAATTTGAGAGCTGACAGGGAGCTGAGTCTACTGATGAGGAAAATTGGGTCCCAAAAGGTGAAGTAATTCAACCAAATTTATCCATATGGTTTATTAGCTTGCACGGATTATTCTGTTTCTTTACTCTTCCTCTAGTCTATACATAATAACCTTAGGAATGACAATAAGGTAAAATCACCATGGAAAATAAGGGTGTTAGACTAGATGATGCAAAAGTATTTTTCAGCTCAGAGTCTAAGATTATATGTCAATGTTTTCTGTAAATCATCACTGTTAAAACAGCAGTTAGTTGAAGGAAACATTGATTCGATCCAGACTCATTTTTGGTTTCCATTTGCAGAGTACTAGTCCCTTGAGATACTTATGGATATTTACAAGCCCCTAGGATTTTTGTGTGAAAGGTGGTAACTGATATTCCCATTTTGTGGACAGGAAGGAGGAAACAAAAAGATTTCAAGTACCTTGCCCGGGGTCATGGGTTAATTAGTTCTGGAGCCAAGCTGATCTAAGTTTTGAAATCCTAAGATACCCAAGAAATACAGGCTAAAGGGATACTTAATACTGTATTTGGTAAACCTGAGCTAAATTTTGAATTGACGCACAAGGGCACATGCTCTGAAGAAACTCTCAGTCCCAATAGTAGTAGCAGGCTAAGCCCCCCAAGGGCAGCTCCTTCATTCCCCTTCAGGGTTTGAGAAGACTTTAGAAGATTTGGGGATTATTTTCTAATTTATTTCCAATGATTTTCTAATGGTATAATTCATGACTCTCCACTAATGTGCTTCTATTGATTATCAGTTGGTATCTATTACTCATCCAGACTTAATTAGTATTTTAAAAGAGCAGTATAGCAACAACAGTTGTATTGTTTTGTACAATAGTTTTGTACAATAGTACAAAACATTCTCCTTGTCAAATGTGACACAATCTCTCAAGAGTTCATGTAGGGTCCAAGGAAAAGTGAGCTCAAAGTCAGAGAGCACACGAGGCAAGGAATAACTCAGAAGTCTCACTTGCTGAAAGTCCTCTTTTCTTTTTCCTTGTGGGTTCTTATGAAGTTTTCCTTGGGGCATGGTTCAGCTTTTCTGTAGGAATCCTCATATAATCCTCATGTTCCTTTCCTCATTGTGTCTAGGTTGTTTTTCCCCTCTTACTGCAGCTGTTTCAGTGACTGTGCTAGAAGGCAAATGAAAAGGTTCAAATCTTCTGCGCTGGTCTTTAGAGGCTCCCTAGGTCCTTCCCTAGTCAAGGAGTAGGGATGGAGAAGAAAGAGAAGGGGCCAAGCCTGAAGGCAAGGTTGAAGCTGGTTGCCATTAGCTGGGCTAATTCTCTTCTCCCACTGAAGCCATTCCCTTCTAGGGGCTTCTTCCAAGCTGGCAGATGCTCAGATTCTGGATTACAATTTGGTGTGCTATTTAATAGACAACTCACAGGGTGGGACCAAGTTTCCTCAACCAATACAACCAATACGGACATACTTTCTTTGTAAATTCACTCCAGTTCATTCAATGACTTCTAAGTTGATCAAGGAGTTTTCTACAATTACTCTAAAGCCTATCTTTGATTGACTCAATGAAGAAGTGTTCTTGTCTCCCTAAAGTGAGAAGATGTAGCATCTAGGCAATTATCTTAAGTGGGAGGAGTAATTAATTGATTAACTTCATGAATCCCTACCTTATAGGCACTCATCAGGTCAGATGAGACAGAATTTCAGAAAGAAGTATTAGAGGTAATTAATCTATTAATATATTCCCCAACAAATGGTTAAAAGTCTCTAGATATGGAGGAACTCCTTTAGTCTATTATACTTTTGTATATAGCTCTGATTGTTAGTTTTTGCTTTCATTATTTCCCAAATTATCCCTAGTTTTCTGCCTTTGAGGCCAAGACACAGCAACAAAAGGAACGACAATAGTAATAATTATAATAATGTCTCTCCCATGTGACAGCCTATTGTCCAGGGGTATGCTGGTAAAAAAGAAGCTATCAAAAAAAAATGGGGGCAGCTAGGTGGCACCGTGAATAGAGTGCCAGCCTTGGAGTCAGGAGGACCTGAGTTTAAATCCAGCCTCAGACACTTAACACAAAAACTAGCTGTGTGACCTTGGGCAAGTCACTTAACCCCAGTTGCCCTCCAAAAAGCAAAAAAAAAAAGCTTGACATACATTCAAATTTAATCTGCTTCACTGTCATTTTCTTCATGACTTTGTTAAGTCTAGAGCCAGGGATGGGGAACCTGCAGCCTAGAGGCCACTTGTGACCCTCTAGGTCCTCAACTGTGTCCCTTTGACTGAATCTAAACTTCACAGAACAAATAAGTTTAGATCCAGTAAAAAGGTTGCACTTGAGGACCTACAAGGCCACAGATAGCCTTGAGACCACAGGTTCCCCACCCCTACTAGACCAAAAGTTGTCAAATTGAGGCCGACAGATCAAATCTGGTGTTCTTAGCTTGCAGGCTGTACAAAAAATGGGTGGACTAGATGATGGCCATAGTTTTTATGATTCTTATTCTAGACAATCAACAAAACAATAAATAAGTCCTGATTTGTAGCATTTGGGATCACCCTGAAGATGTAACAATTGACTCTTCAGAGCTGGTTCAAGTTAGCTCCAGCACAGTCCTGCTGGGAACCTATGAGTCTTCTTCATTCCAAGCTGAGAATCAGCTATTTCTTCCACTAGTACTTATATGGCAAGAGTTCAATGTCCTGAACTTCTCATATTGCAGATAGAAGACATAGAACAATTGGTACATGGAAAGGTCATCATGCAACACTGGAGAAGACATGGCCATTTCAGCTGAATTTTTACTCTGTGAGATTTAAGACTTATTCAAAGACAAATTTAGCTATTGACCTGGCATAGAACCGACCAACAAAAATCTTCTCTTCACTTCTCTGATCCAGACCTACCTTTTTTTTTCCTATCACTGTGCTTGGGGTTAGGGGGGGAGGGGATGCTGTGGACAAGACAAGAAAGAAGTTGTCCAGTGAAGGCTGACAAAGACCTCTGGCTCATTTTACATGGCTCATTCCAGGTGGGAACTACTTTTGATCATTAGCCTGGGTGAGATTGGAACCACTCTCCCCCTCCTCCTCCCCAATCCTCCATTCCTGACCTGAATAATGCCTAATCTTTTTAAAAATATACACAAGGTCTCTCTTTGACCCTAATTCTTAGCTATCTGCATGGACTCCCTCCAGCTGACTTAAATAATTCTTTTTTACCTTTTTATCTTTGCTTTCCCAGCCTTTCCTTTACTTAGTGACAGGCAGATGTCCAGTCTCAAAAACATTTCCCAATCTGCAGCCAGAAGTTCAATGGAATGTTCTTTCACATTAGGCTCTGAAGGTTAAAGCAGCCTTCAGCAAACAATAGCTGATTACCTGTGAACCATTACCCATTACTTTTACTCTTCAAATAACACACAGAAGCTCTGTCACTATGTAAAATGGGAAGGGGGATTAGATGATTTGTGGGCTTCCTTTCAGGTCTAACAATCTAAGATTCTATGATTAAAAGAAAAACTAGTTCAGTTGTCTCAGGTCTTAATAATTGATTAAATTTTCCTGTGACAACTTCAATTATTCACCTCGGCTTAAAGGTTCCAAGAGCCATGACCTGCATCAAAGGGTCTTTATGTATTTTCAGTAACTCAGAAGATTCCATTTGTATTCAGAAGGTCTTTGGAGGTAAAAATAAATAAATAAGAACATACCAACTCTCATTCCTTCATATTTTCCTGCACCAGCCAGTGCTGGTGTTTGGGTAACCTGCCCAAAAGGGGCTGAGTGTTAGGCCAATAGGTCGAGCTTTCAGAGACAGCTAACTACTTAACATCAAACCATGTCCTTAATTTTTATTCCTTCATTCATACAGGCATCTATGTGCATTGTCTATTATGTAGGAAGTGTGTGGTAGGTATTCAGAGATAAATAATACATGGTCCTTGTATTTACAGTCTGTTAAGGGTGAAGACAGGAATAGGCAAAAGATCACTAAACTCCAAGCCTGGAGACCTTGGTTAGAATCCCATCTCAGACACTTGAGTACTGCCTCCACGACCATGCTGAAGACTCTTAACCTCTAAGAGCTACTGTTTCCTCCTTTGTTAAAAAATATACATATATATATTTATGCAAATATATATAATGATTGTTAATCTAGTTATATTGCAAGATTACGAGAAAAGTACTTTGTAAGGAATTACATACACATGAGCTATTACTTTACAATCTAGAATAGAACTAAGTACATAAGAGGACTTCAGAATTTTATGACATCAGAAAAGGAATCTAGCAGGAACACCTCCAGAAGGGACCAGACAAGGCTTCATGGACATGGTGACATTTGAATTGGATCTTACCTTATGATGAACATATCTTTTAAGGCTCTAATGGTATCCTTTTTTCAAAATATATTGCTATCACTATTCAGTGATATGGAGGGAATCTCCATAGAACTCTCCTCATAACCAAATACATCCAAATAAAACAAAACAACACATTGGCCATGTCAGATGATGTATGCCTCATTCCACACATACAACCTGTCTCCTGAGAGGCGGGGGAGGCCATGCTTCCATGGCAGTGACCAAATGTGGAAAACAATCACAATTCTTCTCTCTTCTTCCATTAAGGTCATAAGAGGCTCTAGGCCATCCACATGAGATAAGCAGACAGTCATCAGATACATGGGTCACTTTTCACTGGCAGTTAGAAAATGAGATCTTGTGTCCAAGTGACTTGGAATTATTCAAATTTGCAACTGTGATGGTCTGTGCTTTTCAGTGGCTGTCAGTGCCACAGGCTGGGGACATGAGTAAGGTTTCCATAATGGCATACAGTATAAATACACACCCATTTTGTGTGCTACCAGCCCCCATGTGTTTAAAGGGATTAAGAAAAAAAAATCCTATAAACATACTTGGGGGCTGGACCACTAGCAAAATAACTGAGACATGGCTACATTATGGCTACACATTTAGAAAGTGCTGCCTTTTCAAAGACAATTCAGGCCAGTCAGGCCCCAACAGTTTAGCTTTATGCTCCTGATATCTAGATTTTTTGAACTGGCTCTGAATTAGGATTTTTTTTAAACTGTTTTTTGTTTTGGGGTTTTAACGCTGAGCTTCAATCTTTCATTAGCCCCTGGACACTATAGCCCTGTATGGATAAAGTAGACTCAAGAGGGGAAACTGGCTCTTTGCTGTTAACTTAGGATGAGAAATGCTCATAAAGCAGGAAGTACTATAATTCTGGATTTTGTTTTGTTTTATAATACACTGTCCCTTTAACTAAGGGGAAGATTTTACTCTTCTTTTTCAGAAGGGGTAGCTTGTCGATGTGAGACTGACCCAAATCAGCTGGAAATAGTGGACACCATTTGGTACCCAGAAAGACTTAACAGTCAGAGGCAGCTAGAGTACAATGGCTAGAGTATGGAACTTAGAGTTGGGAAGTCATGAGTTTAAATCTAGCCTTAAATAACTACTGAGTGTGTGATCCCAGACAAGTCACTGTATGCCTCAGTTTCCTCATCTGTCAAATAAGGATAGTAATAGTACCTCCCCCAGAGAGTTCTTGGGAGGATGAAAAGAAATAATATTTGTAAAGCACTTTACAAACCTTAAAATGCTACATATATACTAGTTATTGTTACTATTATTATAAGAACTCCGCAGAATCTACCTTTTCAATGTTATCACTGATTACTCTTCCACACAAACTCTTACTCTACTGAACTGGTCTAGGAATTGCTCACATACAAATGGCTTCCCCCCAAGAATTTTGTTCATCTTCCCTTATTCTCCCTCTCTCTAGTGTCTTCCCCCTTTTCTCTGTTTTCATTCATGTAGCAAAGTGGTGTAGCAGATAGAATGAAGTACATGAAGTCAGGAAGATCTGAGTTTAAATCCAGCCTTAGACATTTGTGTGACCCTGGGCAAGTCACTTCACCTCTGTCTATTTTCTCACCTGAAAAATAATAATAACCTACCTCTCAGGGTTGTTATGAGGATAAAATGAGTTAACATATGCAAAGCATTTTGCAAACTATAAAGCATTATATAAAAGCATTTATTAAGCCCCTACTATGTGCCAGGTACTGTGGCAAGTGCTTTAAAAATAGTATCTCATTTAATAGTCACAATAATCCCACGAGGTAAGTAGTATTATTATCCCCATTTTACAGATGAAGAAATTGAGGCAGGCAATGAGTAAGTGACTTGACCAGGCAAACACAACTAGAAAATATCTTAGATGAGATTTGAACTCAGGTCTTCCTGATCCAGGGTTCTATGCACTGCTCCACCTAGCTACCTAGAAAGGTAGAATGGATTGCCTCAGCAGGTAGTGGATTCCCTTTTGCCTGAGCTTTTCACATAAAAGTTAAATGATCTTTTTTTAAAATTTATGGAATAGAATGAGCATTTCTATAGTATAATATAATAAAAAATTATACATGCTGCAAATTCATTATGTACAACTTGCTATTCTTTTTTAAATATATAATAAAGACATCATGTAAATTTTTTTCTTTTATTCTTCCTTCCTGAAGACTTTTGCACTTCTCCCCATTACTCTCTTTAATATTCTTGACTTTTTATTTTTTCCAAATGAATTTTGTTATTATTTTTTCTAATTCAGTAAAATATTTTTCTGATAATTTGATTGGGATGGTGTTGAATGTGTAAATTATTTTGGGTAAAATTTTAATTTTTATTATATTGACTCTGCCTACCCATGAACAATGAATATCTCTCCAATTATTTAAATATTATTTGTATAAAAAGGTTTTAAAAAATAATTTTGTTTATATAGTTCCTGAGTTTGTTTAGGCAGGCATACTCCCAGGTATTTTATATTGTCTAGAGCTATTTTAAATGGGGTATTTTTTTTTTTACTATCTCTTCTTGCAGAGTTTTGTTTGTGATATATAGAAATGCTAATGATTTATGTGAATTTGCTTTATATCCTGCTAATTTCCTAAAATTATTTATTGTTTCAACTAACTTTTTAGTTGAGTCTTTGGGATTTTCCAAGAATATCATCCTATCATCTACAAAAAGAAATAATTTTATTACCTCATTCCCTATTGTGATTGCTTCGATTTCTTTTTCTTCTCTTATTGCTGTTGCTAGGATTTCCAATACAATGCTGAGTAATATTGGTGACACTGGGCATCCTTGTTTCACACCTGATCTTACTGGGAAGCCTTCTAGCTTAGCCCCATTACAAATAATGCTTGCTGATGATTTTAGAGGAATGCTTTTTATCAATTTAAGGAAAAATCCATTTATATTAACACTTTCAAGTGTTTTTTTTTTAAAGCAATTGGGGTTAAGTAACTTGCTCAAGGTTACACAGCCAGTTATTTCTGGGTGTGGTGCTAAGTATTTGAGTATGGATTTGATCCAGGTCATCCCGACACTGGAGCTAGTGCTCTTACTCTCTGAGCCACCTGGCCGCCCCTAAGCAATTGGGGTTAAGTAACTTGCTCAAGGTTACATGGCCAGGTGTTTCTGGGTGGGTGCTAAGTGTCTGAGCCCGGGATTCGATCTCCAGGTCATCCTGACACTGGAGCCGGTGCTCTTACTCGCTGTGCTACCTGGCCACCCATTTTCAAGTGTTTTTAATAGAAATGAGGGTTGAACTTTATCGAAAGCCTTTTCTGCATCTATTGTTATAATCATATGATTTTTAAAAACTTTTATTATTGATATAATCAATTATATTAATAGTTTTCCTTTTGTTAAACCACCTCTGCATTCCTGGTAAAGATCTCATTTGATCATAATGTATAATTCTTGTAATATATTTTTGTAATCTTTTAGCTAGCACTTTATTTAGGCTTTGTGCATCCATATTCATTAATATAATTGGTCTATACTTTTCTTTTTCTATTTTTACTCTTTCTGGATCAGAGACCAATATCATGTTTGTTTCACGAAAAGAGTTTGGTAGGATCCCTTCTTTGCCTATGATTCCAAACAATTTATTTTATATTAGGATTAGTTGATCTTTAAATGTCTGATAGAATTCACCTGCAAATCCATCTGGTTCTGGTGCTTTTCTCTTGGGAAACTCATTTATGGCCTGTTCAATTTCTTTTTCTAAAATAGGTCTATTTAGATATTCTATTTCCTCTTCTGCTAATCTAAGCAATTCATATTTTTGTAAATATTCTTTCATTTCACTTAAATTGTTAAATTTACTGGCATATAAACTCTTTTTGTGGTGGCCAAGAATTTCAAATAGTGGGAATACCCACCAATTAAGGAATGACTAGACAAGTTATGGTATATGAATGTAATGGAATACTATTGTGCTATAAGAGATGATGAGCAGGAGGACTTCAGATAAACCTGAAAAGACTTACATGAACTGGTGCTGAGTGAAACTAGCAGAACTGAGAGAATATTGTTCACAGTAACAGCAACATTGTGTGATAACTAACTTTGATAGACTTAGCTCTTCTCAGAAATGCAAGGATCTAAGACAACTCCAAAAGACTCATGATGGAAAGTGCTATCCACATCCAGAAAAAGGACTATGGAGTCTGAATGTAGATCAAAGCATACTATTTGCTCGTGTTGTTTTTCTTGTTTCTTCTTTCTCATGGTTCCTCTCATTGGTTCTAATTCTTCTTTACAACATGACAAACGTGAAAATATGTTTAATATGAAGGTATATGTAGAGCCCATATCATATCAAACTCTGTCTTGTGGATGGGGAGAAAATTTTTAACTCAAAATCTTGTGGAAATGAATGTTGAAAACTAAAAATTAGTCAGCTAAAAATTATTGGCATATAATCAGGCAAAATAACTCCTTATGATTGTTTTAATTTCATTTTCACTGGTGACATTCCCCCTTTTCATTTTTAATACTAGTGATTTGGTTTTCTTCTCTCTTTTTTTAAATCAACTTAACCAATTGTTTATCTGCTTTGTTTTTTTCATAAAACCAACTCCTAGTTTTATTTATTAATTCAATGGAGTTTATTTTACTCTTAGTTTTATTAATCTCACCCTTAATTTTTAGGATTTCCAATTTAGTGTTTAATTGGGTATTTTTAATTTGTTCTTCTTATAGTTTTTTTGTTAAATTATATAACCAATTCACTACTCTGCCATTCCTCTATTTTATTAATGTAAGCATTCAGAGATATAAATTTTCTTCTAATCACTGCTTGTGCTTCATCCCACAGGTTTTTTATGTTGTCTTGATATTGTCATTCTCTTTAATGAAATTATTCATTGTTTTTATGGTTTTTCTTTAACTCACTCATTTTTAAATATTAGGTTGTTTGATATCCAACTGGTTTTTAATATATGCTTCCTTGATCCATTATTAAATATAATTTTATTGCTTTGCAATCTGAAAAGGATACTTTTAGTATTTCTACTTTTCTGCTTTTAACCATAAATTTTTATGCACTAATATGTGGTTGATCTTTATAAAGGTACCATGAACCACTGAGCATTGGGTATATTCCTTTCTATTTCCATTCATTTCTCTCCAGGTATCTATCATAGCTACTTTATCTGAAATTCTATTCATTTCTTTAACTTCTTTCTTATTTATTTTTTGGTTGGATTTATCTAGTTCTGAGAGGGGAAGATTAAAGTTCCTCATTATTATACTACTACTAATTATTTCTCCCTGTAATTCAGTTAACTTTAAAAAATGTAAATGCTATAGTATTGGGGACATATAGTTTCAGTATTGATATTGCTTCATTGTCTACTGTACTTTTTATCAAAATGCAGTGTAGTTATTTTGCTTATCTCTTCTAATTAGATCTATGTTAGCCATAATTGCTACCCCTGCCTTTTTTTTTTTTTGCATCAGGTGAAGCATAACAAATTCTACTCCAAACCTCTATTTTAACTCTGTGTTTGTCTCTCATTTTTAAATGTTTTTCTTGTAAACAATACATTGTTGGATTCTGATTTTTAATCCATTCTGCTATAAGTTTCTATTTTGTGGGTGAATTCATTCTATTCATATTCAAAGTTATAATTACTGTTGGTGAATTTCTCTCCATCTTATTTTTACTCCATATTTTCCATCTCAGCCTCTCTTTTCATCCTATTCAGGTTACCTTATATTCTCCCCTTATCTTCTTATTCCTTATTTTACCTACCTTCTAAAAGACCCTCCCTTATCTATTCACCCCACCCTCCTAATCTTAATCTATACATCCTTCTTTTTTAAAAATTCCTTTCTCATCCTATCCCCCTAGTTTTATCATTTCTCTAGAACAGGGGTGGAGAACCTGCAGCCTCAAGACCACACATGGGCCTCTAGGTTCTCAACAGGGAACCTTTGACTGAATCCAAACTTTACAGAACAAATCCACTTCATAAAAGAATTTGCTTTGTAAAACTTTTCAGTCAAAACCCAAGGACCTAGCGGGTCACACATGGCCTCAAGGCTGCAGGTTTCCCACCTCTGCTAGAATGTCAGAAGACTTCTAAAACTCTTCAGATGTACATTGTTTCCTTTTCAACCTAGATAAGGATAAACTTCCTATATTACAAGCCCTTCACCCCCACCTGCTTCCTATGTATTAGTTCTTCCTTTTATGCCCCATTTCATAAGACACTTTCTTCTTTTAATCTTTTCCTACACAATTTTGGTTTTTTAGAATCACCCCATCATATGCAACTCAGCCCCAACCTTTCTTTCAAATTACTTTAGTAATGATAACAGTTTAAAAATACTATTATTAATAATAATACTAACTAATAATCATTAATATTAATAACATTTTCATATATAATACATAATAGTTTCACCTTTATCAGTGCCTTATAGTTAGTCTTTAATGACTTCCTTATATTTCTTCTGGATCTTTTATATTGAATTTTCCACTGAGTTCTGTTTTTTTTTCTTTAATTACAAATACCTGAAAGTTTTTCAGGTCATCAAATATCCTTTTTTTCATTCAGGATTATACTCAATATTGCTGGATAAGTTATTCTTGGATACAACCCCAGCTACTTTGCTATTCAAAATATAATGTTCCATATGAAATGAAAAATGGATAATTTTAATTAGATTACACTAAAAAAGTTTTGCACAAATAAAGCCAATGCAACAAAGATTAGAAGGTAAGCAGAAAACTGGGAAACAATTTTTATAGCAAGTATCTATTCTAAAGGTCTCATTTCTCAAATATATAAAGAACTAAGTCAAATTGATAAGAATACAAGTCATTCCCCAATTGATTAATGGTCAATGGATATGAACAGGCAGTTTTCAGAGAAAGAAATTAGAGCTATTTGTAGTCATATGTAAAAAATATTCTAAATCACTATCAATTAGAGAAAAGCAAATTAAAACAACTCTCATCTCACCACCTTACATCTATCAGATTAGCTAATATGACAGAAAAGGAAAATGATAAATGTTGAGAAGATGTGGGAAAATTGGAAGATCAATGTATTGTTAGTGGAGTTCTGAACTGATCCAACTATTCTGAAGAGCAATTTGGAAATATGCCCCAAAGGCAACCAAACTGTGCATACCCTTTGATACAGCCTACAGATACCACTACTAGGTCTGTATCTCAAAGAGATCATAAAAAAGAGAAAAGGACCCAATGTACAAAAATATTTATAGCAACTCTTTGTTGTGGCCAAGAATTAGAAAATGAGAGGGTACTCATCAATTAGGAAATATCTGAACAAGCTATGGTATCTGAATGTAATTGTGCTATCTGAATACTATTGTGCTATAAGAGATGATGAGCAGGCAGATTTCAAAAAAACCTGAAAAGCATGAACTGATACTGAGTGAAATGAGCAGAACCAGGAGAATATTGTACATAGTAACAGAAACATTGTGCAAGGATCAACTATGATAGAATTAGCTTTTTCCAGCAATATAATGATCCAAGACAATCCCTAAAGGTTCATGATGGAAAGAAAATGCTATTCATATGCAGAGAAAGAACTTATGGAGTCCGAATGCAGATTGAAGCATACTATTTTCACTTTGGTTTTTTCTTTCTTGTGATTTTTCCCTTTTATTCTGATTCTTCTTTCACAACATGACTAATATTGAAATATATTTAATATGATTGTACATGTATAATCTATATCAGATTGCTTGCTGTCTTAGGGAGAGGGGAGGGGCAAGAAGGAAGAAAAAATTTGGAACTAAAAATTTTATAAAAGTGAATGTTGAAAACTTTCTTTACATGTAATTGGAAAACATAAAATACTATTAAATGGGGAGTGGGGGAAAGAAAAAGAAAGAAGGAAGTAGAATGTTCCAAAACCTGTGTTATTTCAGTGTAGAAGTTACTAGGTCTTGTGAAGTCCTTATTCTTTTCCCATAGTATTTAATTTTTTTTCTTGTTGCTTGCAATAGTTTCTCTTTAACCTGGGAATTTTGAAACTTGGGTATGATATTCTTGTAAGTTTTCTTTCTAGGATTCCTTTCAAGTGGTAAACAGTTGATTCTTTCTAATTTTACTTTACTTTCTTGTTCCAGGATTTCAGGGCAATTTTCATTAATAATTTCTTGTAATATTGTATCCAGATTTTTTTTAGACAATTCTTACATTGTCTGTCCTTGGTCTGTTCCCCAGATCAGTTTTTCTAATGAGATATTTCAGATTATCTTATATTTTTTTCTAGTTTTATTATATTTTGGTGTCTTATAATATCATTTGATTCCACTTGTCCAATTCTAGTCTTCAAGAAGTTATTTCCTTAAGATATTACATTTTTTTCTAGTTGGTTACCTTTCTTTTCATAATTTTCTTGAATTGCTTTTATTTTTTTCTTATTTTTCCTTGTTTTCTCTTACTTGATTTTTGAATACCTTTATAAATTCTTCCAAAATTTCTTTTTGGGCTTGTGACCATTTAATGTTACTATTTACAATAGGAGTGTCTCTTTTTGACCCCACTATGGTCCTCTGAATATGAACCCGGATCTTCTTTTACACCAAAGTAACTACCAATGATAAAATTCTTTTTCCTTTGCTTACTCATTTTTATTTTTAATTTGTCTTATTTTATTTTTAACAGCTTAACATTATTATTGTTATGAAGATTTAATCCCAAAATGTAGGTAATGTTTCCCTAGGTCCCAGGTCTTTCTTATCACTGTTTTCTGAATGCCATCTGGGGGTTCAACCTTTCTACAGCATTTTACACCATAGATCATCCTCTCCTCCTAGATTCTCTCTACTCTCCAGTTTGGTTTTTTTTTTTAAGCAATCGAAGTTAAGTAACTTACTCAAGGTTACACGGCCAGTTATTTCTGGGTGTGGTGCTGAGTGTCTGAGCCCAGGATTCAATCTCCAGGTTATCCTGACACTGGAGCTGGTGCGCTTACTCTCTGAGCTACCGGGCCGCCCCTAAACAATTGGGGTTAAGTAACTTGCTCAAGGTTACATGGCCATGTGTTTCTGGGTGGGTACTAAGTGTCTGAGCCCAGGATTATATCTCCAGGTCATTACTCTCCAGTTTTTCAGGACACTGCCCTGTCCTGACACTTCTCCAAACTTGACCTCTCCTTCTTACTCTCCTTTCCTATATTTCCATAGATTCTACAAGCACTAAGGCTCTTCTTTTTTCCATCTACCATCTCTTACTTGTTGACCTCATTAGCTTCCATTGGTTCAATTATTCTCTGTATTCAGATGATTTCCAGATATATACATCCATCCCAAGTATCTTTCTTCAGCTCAAGTCCCACATTACCAAATGGTTATTGGATATTTCAAACAAGAGTTCCCATAGGCACCTAAAACTCAACATGTCCAAAACAGAATTCACTATCTTTCCTCTTTAACTCATCCGTCTTCCAAACTTTCTTAATACTATCAAAGGTACCACCATATTCCATTCTTTTCTTAAGAGCATCAAGAAATAACAGAATCACTCCCAGGCCTTGTCTCCCTCTTTGGACTTCCTCTTAATAATGATCATAGGGCTCAGGGGGACACATAAATCATCTCCCCATATTTGATATATAAACAATTTATTCTTGTTTAGTCCTTTATCACTGCACATTCATGTTTACCTTTTCAAGTTTCTCTTTGATCCTATATTTGGACTTCAAAGTTTCTCTGCAGCTTTGCTCTTTTCATCAGGAATTCTGGGAAGTTCAATATTTCATAGAGATCCATTTTATCCCCTATAACATTATACTCAGTCTTGTTAAGAAAGTAATTTTTGACTGCAAATTCATAGCCACAGGCAACTAGGAGGTACAGTGGATAGAATGTTTGGCCTGGAGTTAGGAAGACCTGAATTCAAATCTCACCTCAGACATTTACTAGCTTTGTGACTCTGGGCAAGTCATTTAACCTTATTTTCCTCAGTTTCCTCATTCATAAAATGAGCTATAGAAGAAAATGGTAAACAACTCCAGTATCTTTGATGAGAAAACCCCAAATGGGGTCATGAAGAGTTGGATGTGACTGAAACGACCAAAGAAAAACAAGTCCATATCCTTTGCTATCAGGAATAGTATATTCCAACTCATCCCCTTCATTACAGTAGTGACTGTTAAGTAGTGTGGGATCCTGACTGGCTTCTTTCTTCCTGGCATATTGCAGTATTTTTTGTTTTGAAATAAGAAGCTGTGGATTTTGGCTATGGTATTTCTGAGAATTTTCATTTGGGAATTTCTTTTCGGATTTAAGCAATAGATTCTTTCTTTTTCTACTTTGCCTTCTTACTCTAAGAGATGTGGTCAATTTTCTTTTAGGATTTCTTTAAACAGGATATCAAGGCTTTTTGTTTTTTATAATGGAGTTATAGGGTTTAGTCCAATGATTCTTAAAATTGTTCCCCTTAATTTATTTTCCAAGTCAGTTGTTTTTCTATGTGATAACTTTATATTTTCTTCTAATTTTTCAGCCTTTTGACTTTAATTTTTCTTGTGGCACCATGAGGTCATTGGCTTCCTTTTGGCCCATTCTAATTTTCAGGGAGTGTTGGTTGGGTGGGTTTTGTACCTCTTGTGCCAAGCTGTTAATTCCCTTTCCAATTCTTTTTTTCCATAGCTCTCATTTCTTTTCCATTTCCTCCCCTCAAACTCTTTTATTCCATTTATTAAAAAAAATAAACTCTTAAAAAAAACCTCATGTTTCATCTCTTCTAGGTGATTTTATGCCCAAGCTGTGGATTTTTTTGTTTTGTTTTTTTGAGCCAATACTTGTTTTGATTTTTGGAATCCTTTATTTTAGGCTTACATTTTGAGTATCCCCAGTTGCCATAATAGTTCCCTCTAGTGGGATCCTTTTTGTTTTTGTTGTTGGCTCATTCTTCCAGTCTACTTTCTAACTTTGGACTAGATGTTAGGGTTGGGCTCTATGGAACTTCTGAAGGAAAGGTCTGGCCAGGGTCAGTTGCTGCTTTCTTGGGAGTACTGAACATAGTATTATTCTAGGATCCCAGAGACAGGTCAAGGACTTACAAGCTTTCAGTGTCCCCCAAAGTTGTCTGATCCAGGGCCAAGTCTGATTGCTGGGCCCCTGGTCTAAGCTCTTCAAATTCCTGATTGGGGTTTAGGTCTGAGCAAGAGCAAGCAGCAACTGCTGAGTAGACTTTGCCTCTATCAACCAAATGGAAATCTCTGTTTTCTCAGAGGGGTACAACTGTAGGCTCCCTTTTGGTCTGGGACTCTTAGCCCTTGGTTTTTCCTCTACAGGCTGGGCTAGACATTGGAAGTTAGACCCTTCCTTGCACCTGAAGCGAACTGCTTCTGCTACAGTTGGCTTCTTTTCTCTTTAGACCACCCAGGGCCTCCCTACCTGTAAGGCACTGCAGTGCTCAGGTCCCTTTCTCCCTACACCTGGGACTGGGTAGTGGGCAACAAACCTGCCACATGGCAACTCCCATCACAGTGCCACTGTGTGGATGCTGGCCCAGAGTGGGTCTGATGCTTCCTCTTGCCCTGGTGCTGTTCTCTCCCTGGTGCTGGATCATTCCAGTCTAAGTATGCTCCTTACCCCAACCTGACTCCAGTATCTTCAGACCTCCTTGTCTATCTCCCTATGCCAAGTCAGACTGGACAAAGAACTCACTGTGATTTTGCTCTAGATTTCTTCATCAGGATTCATTCTAGAACATTTTCTGGATCTGTTAGGAGGCATTTATGAAGAAGAGCTCACTGCACTGCTTCCTATCACTCTACCATCTTAGCTGTATTTCTTGGCTTATTGTTTTGCTGATTATCTCTAAACTTAAGAAAATGAAGAAGATAATGTTAACCATGAGGATTAAACTTATAAGTGAATCATGTGTGCATCCTCCCCTCCCCAGGGGTGGAGCCAATTGTTAAACACTTACTTGAACACAGGGAAGGAACATATTGGATTCTGTTCCTTCTCCAGTTCCAGGATCATGAATGTCAACTCTGGCATTTTTCCTTAATGGGATGTCAAACAATTTCCCCTATTAAGGCAGCTAGGAAAATACATGGTGCAATGGATAAAGCATTAGGCCTGGAGTCAGGAAGATCTAAGTTCAAATCCAGCTCAGACACTTATTAGCTGTGTGACCCCAGACAAGTCACTAAAACTCTGTGTACCTCAGTTTCCTTAACTGTAAAATGGGGATAATAATAACATTTAACATCACATGGTTGTTATAATGGTTAAATGAGATAATATTTATAAAGTGCTGAGCCCAGTGCATAGTATGCAGGTACATAGTAAGTACTCAAAAAATACTTGGTTCCTTCCTATGGCCCCACTCATCATCCTTCTGGATTAATAAAGCCTCTCCCTATTGTTGTAACGAGAAATTGCGAGTGGAGACCATTAATCATTTAAAATGGAATTTATTGTGGAGCATAATTAAACCAGGGACTGCCAGGAGTCATATACCCAAATCAGGCAGCCTGAGCATATACATCTCAGGGTTTATATAGACAAAAGCCACAACATAAATGTCACCAAGGGGAGCAAGGAGGGAAAATACAGAAGCCAAAGGATAGCATTGCTTGACGATTATTGTCAAGGAATCAGTTTGTTACATAGCTGGAAAGTTTCCAAATCTATTTCAAGAACTGGACAGAAGAGGGTGTGACTTCAGGTAGCAGGTGGGCTTCAGGTAGTAGGTGGGCTTCAGGTTTGGGAAGGTTCATTTGGCATGTTTGCTGCCTGGCCGGGCTTTTTTTGGGTTTTGGGCAGTTTTCCTATATGATGGGGAGAGATGGGGGATGTTCACAAAACGGGGGGTTACTACACTATGTTCTTTGTTTCCCTTTACTATGAAGATAAATTCCTTGAGGACGAGGACTATCTTCACTTTTGTATTTTTACCTCTAACATAATGCTTGCGACACAGTTAGCACCTAATAAGTATTCTTTCATTTGGTCATTGGGGAAGCTTCAGCTTCCACCCCCATTCCTTGTTCTGATTGTTCTCCATCACTGAAATGGGCTTCCTCCTCACTGCTACCTCTTGGAATTCCTGGCTCCTTCAGGTCTCAGCATAAAAGCCACTTTCTCCAGAGGGTTTTCCTGGTCACTGCCCACCCCAGTTGCTAAGTAGTTCTTTAAAGTAATCTTGTATGTTCTCTTTTATACATTATATAAATATAATTTTACTATATTATATTATAATTAACAGAATATATAACATATCATTATCCTGTATAATATAGTTGTAAATTATACAATATGATTATGGTTATTACAATTCTACTGTAATTTACACATTGTATATATATATATATATATATGTATATATATATATGCACATGTGCGTATGTGTGTATGTGAGTGTATGTGTGTTGTTTTCCCCAGTATAGGAGTTCATAAGTAAGAATGTGCTGATAGATATTTAACAAACTTCTCTCCAGAAAAAAAAGATATATACCCACAGCACACTGTTTAATCTGCATTATTAAGGGTTTCTCCATCACTTTTTTAAGTCTAGACAACAAACAAAACAATAATTCAAGCCTTGATTTGTAGCATTTGCCAATTCCCAAGGTAGAAATGTTCCCACTGAAAATTTAATTAGTTGGCTCCCAAGAGCTGGTTTGTACTGCCTTCAGCATACTCCTAAACCTTAACCTAGGGTATAGCTACAGATAGCTTTTAAGGAAATCTGTGAATTGGATGGGGAAAATGATATCTTTATATTTTACTATCCTCCAGTTGAAATTTAGCTTTTCCTTCAATTATTTACCAACATTTTGAGAAGGGGTCTATGAGCTTCATCAGACTGTCAAAGAGGTAGCTCACACACAAAGATTAAGGACTGCCACGTTGCTAGAATATAAGTTCCTGATGGTCAAAAAGTGTTCCTTTTTGGTTTTTATTTTCCCAGGGTCTAGAACTGGGCTTGGCATAGAGTCATTGCTCAATAAATGCCTGTTGGATTAAACTGCACATACTCCACATCCTCGTAGCTCCCCTTTATGTATTGTCTTTCTCCATTAAAATGTAAACTTCTCAACAGCAGGGATTGTCTAGCATGCTTATATATGTATCTTCATATTTGGCATAGTTCTCAGTCCACAGTAGGAGCTTAATAAATTCTCTATCTTTTATGTTATCTACCTAACCTAGTTCCAACTTTAATTCTTCAGAGACATTCAGATGGTATCACTAGCTGAATAATGGATTTGAAAAGATGAACCTTTGTTTCACAGATTCACTTTCTTTTCCGTGTTCAGATTTCCTTTAACAAGGAGATTTCTCACCTGAAATCAACATCTTGGTGATCAGCCTGCATTGTTGATGACCTATCTTTTACCTTTTGTAGAAAGATGAGCTCCATTAGTGGTGTCAACATTCATTTATTTCCAAGCTATTTATTTATCTCAGCTGAACACCAGGTTTTCATTTGTAACAACCGAAGAGTGTCCTGCTCATTAAGCCTCATCTGTTCTAAATTTTGAATAGTTTTCTTTTTCTTTAAAAGCAGCTTCAACATATTTAATCTTTTGTACATGAAAATGCCTTTTAACAACTGGGATTTTGGCAGTTTTAAATTTGTTTTAATGTCATGTCAACAACCATGAATTGTTATTGTTGTCGTTTGCCTTTTGTGCTCAAAGTGGACCAAAATGACATCTGATTTTAGGGTCAATGTACAATGAGTCCAGTTGTGACCAATCATGGCAATACAAGATCATATCAATATATTTGGGCACAAGAATAGCCATTTGGGAGGGAGATGTCTCTCAATTTGTACATCTCACTTTTCTTTTGAGCCACCACAATTGTGCTTTGCTTATAGAGCACATCAACTTTTTTGATGGGGGCACACCATGTTGGCCAATCCTGTGCAAGTATCTCTCATGTTTCACAATGGATACCAAAGTTCTGTAGAGAGGCCTTGAGAGTGTATCACTTCTTCTGATCACCATATGAGGACCTGTACCTTTGTGAATTCTCTGTAAAAGAGTCTTTTAGGTAAATGTACATTTGGCATTTGAACAATGTGGCACTCTCTATAGTAGAGTTGAATTCTTGGTAGCTCAGTTCAAGAAAGAACCTCAGTGTCCAGTACCTTATCTTGCCAGGTGATCTTCAGTCTCTTCCCAAGACAATTCAAATGGAAGCAGTTCAATTTTCTGGTATGACGCTTGTAGACTATCCAGGTTTCAGAGGCATATAACAATAAGGTTAGCACAATGGCTCTGGAGACCTCCAGTTTGTTAGGCAGCTGTATCTCTTCCTTTCCATAGATTATTTCAGGGCCTCCCAAATGCAGAGCTAGCTCCAGCAATGTGTGCATCAACCTCATCATCTCTTTGTATATTCCTGAAAAGTATATTGTCAAGATAAGTAAATTTATTCACAGCATTCAGAATTTCTCCATTTGCTGTAACTGATGGTTCCATGTATGGATGATATGGTGCTGGCTACTGGAGAGACTGTGTTTTCTTGGCCTTCATTTTTAGGCCAAAAGTAGTACAAATGGCAGAGAATCAATCCATACTTTGTTGCATCTCAGCCTCAGAGGCTGCATTGAGTGCACAATCATTCACAAACAAAAATTCATACACCAACTCTCTTTCCACTTTAGTCTTGGCTTTTAGCCTTTTCAAGTTAAATAATTTATTGTCAATGCAGTAGTTGACCTGATACTGTTTTTGGTCCCCATGAAAAGCATCTGACAACATCAATGAAAGAATCATGTTAGAAAGCATGGGAGCAAGCATACAGCTCTGCTTCACTCCACTGGTGACTGGGAAAGTGTAAGAGTATATAGTTCATTACCCAGAACCTATATAAGCATGCCCTCATGAAACTGGTATGCAATACTGATACACTTTTACAAGCAACCACATTTTACCGTGACTTCCACAGGCCCTCTTGATTAACAGTGTCAAAGGCTTCAGTTAGGTTGACAAAGATTGTGTACAGACCTCTATGTGATTGTAAGAAGAAAAGACAGAAAACATGTGAGAGTGATGAAGGTAATGTGTGGTGCAGAGTGCTGAACTGATCATAGACTTATCCTTTTCAAGCTAAATATTTGCATTCATCAAAACTGGTGCTCCCCCAAGGCAAAATGACTACCAAAAGAATGTGTCAACAAATTAGAGCTCTTCTCTGAGTGGGATCAGTTTGTTGCTCACTTGGAGAGAAAGTTGAGCCAACACACAGTTGGCAACAGTGGAGCAGAAAAGAGTGGGCAGCTTTCAGAGATTTGGTGTATAGCCTTCATTTGCTCATCTGCATCAGAACACTCACAAACACCAAGATTGGTTTGATGAAAAATGATGTGGAAATTCAGAAGCTGTTAAATGAAAAGCAAGAACTCCACAGGATTTGCCAACAGGATAGTTCATCCATCTCTAAGAAGGCAGCATTTAATTCCATCAAAAGTAATGTACAAGAAAAGTTTCAAGAGATGCAGGATGCCTGGCTTAGTAAGAAGACAGATGAAATTCAGTTTTCTGCTGATAGTAACAATCCAAAGTGCTTTTTGATGCCCTGAAGGGTATTTATGGGCCAAAGACCTATAGTGCATCTCAACTACTTGGTGCTGATGGAGCCACATTGATTAATGATAAGGACATGATTCTAGAGAAATGGGCTTTACACTTCCATAATGTTCTCAACAGACCATCATCAATCAATGTTGAGGCCATTAACCATTTACCTCAGGTTGAAGTCAATCTCTCCCTAGCTGAAACTCCAACTTAAGAAGAGGTTTTGAATGCCATTAGGCTCCTTTTGTGTGACAAAGCACCTGGTGCTAATTCTATTCCAGCTGAGATTTACAAGGTAGGGAGTCCACTGCTCATACAAAAGATGACTGAAATTTTCCATGTTATATGGCAAAAGGAGGTTATCCCCCAGGAATTTAAGGATGACTCCGTTGTCTGTCTCTATAAAGATAAAGGAAATAGATTGTCCTATGACAGTCACAGGAGAGTTTCTCTCCTAGTCATTGCTGGCAAGATCCTTGCCAGAGTCCTCCTTAACAGGCTAATCCTTCACCTGGAAGATGGTCATCTACCTGAGAGCCAGTGTGGCTTCAGAAAGGGCTGAGGAATTATTTACATGGTGTTTGTTGCCTGACAATACCAGGAGAAATGCCAGGAGCTGAACAGACATCTGTCCACAATGTTTGTAGATCTGATCGAGGCCTTTGATACCGTTAGGCATGAGGGCTTGTGGAAAATTATGTCAAAATTTGGTTGCCTGGAGAAGTTCATCAGCATAATGGACAATGCTCTCATGCCTTCCGGGTCACCAAAGAAGTGAAACAAGGCTGTAGACTTGCTCCCATGTTTCTTAGCATGATGTTTTCAGCCATGGTATCAAATGCTTTCAATGAGGATGAACAAGGCATCAAAGTCAGCTACCACACTGATGGTAAATTCTTCAATTTAAAAAGGCTACAAGCCAAGACCAAAATGAAGGGAGTGTCAGTGCAGGATTTTCTGTTTGCAGATAATTGTGCACTCAAAACAGCCTCTGAAGCTGAGATGCAACAAAGTATGGATCAATTCTCTGTTGCTTGTGCTAATTGTGGCCTGACAATTAACACCAAGAAAACACAGGTGCTGTATCAGCCACCACCACTCCATCCATATGTGGAGCCATTGGTTATAGCAAATGAAGAAGTTTTGAATGCTGTGGATAAGTTCACTTACCTTGGTAGTTTACTTTCCAGGGATATACACATTGATAATGAGGTTGATGCATGAATTGCCAGAGTTAGCTCAGTGTTTGGGAGGCTCTGGAGGAAAGTATGGAGAGAAGAAGTATTAGACTAACTATCAAACTGAAGGTCTACAGAGTCATTGCACTAACCTCATTGTTGTATGCCTGTGAAACCTGGGCAGTCTGCCAGTGCCATGCCAGGAAACTGACCTTCTATTTGAATTGTCTTAGGAAGATTCTGAAGATCACCTGGCAGGATAAGGTACCAGACACTGAGGCCCTCACTCGAACTAAACTGCCCAACATTCACATTCTGCTTCAGAGAACACAACTCAAATGGGCTGGCCACATTGTTCAAATGCAAAATGTATGCTTGCCAAAGATTGTTTTATGGAGAACTCACACTGGACAAGCGTTCACATGGTGGTCAGAAGAAGGTCATAAGGACATTCTCAAGGTCTCTCTCAAGAACTTTGGAATTGACTGTGTGACATGGGAGACACTGGCACAGGACTGCTCAGCATGGCATGCCCACATCAGAGAAGGTGCTGTGCTCTACGAGCAAAACGCAATTGAAACAGCTCAAAGGAAATGCAGGATGTGCACATTTAGAGAATCCACCCCAAATGTTCACATGGGGTATTTGTGCCCAACTTGTGGTAGAGCATTCCGAGCTCGTATAGATCTGATTGGCCACAGTCGGACACATCGAAACGTGACTTCAGCATAGTGATGTCATTTTGGTCCTCTTTGAGAATGAAGGACAACAACCAACTAACAGACCTCTATTCTGCTCCTGGCCTTTCTCTTGGAGTTGTCAGGCAGCAAACACCATACTGACCATTCCTTGGCCAGTTCTGAAGCCATACTGGCTTTCAGGTAGATGACCATTTTCCAGGTAAAGGATTAGTCTATTAAGGAGCACTCGAAAGAAATCTTAACCAGCAGTGACTTAGAGAGAGATGCTCTCCCCCCTCCCCATGCTTGTCACATAATAACTTATTTCCCTTTCATTTATATATATGAACTATGGAGGCATCCTTGATCTCCTGGAGAATAACCTTCTCTTGCCATATAACTCAGAAGATTGCATCAGTATTTATATAAACAGTGAACCCCCCACCTTGTAAATCTCAGCTGGAATAGAATCAGTACCAGATGATTTGCCATGGGAGAGGAGCCTAATGGCATTTAATAACCTCTTCTTCAGTTGGAAGTTCATATAGAAAAGGATTGACTTCAGCCTGAGGTAAGCAGTCAATGGCTTCAGCATTGGTTGATGATTATCTGTTGAAAATATTATGCTTTAAAGTATTCAGCCCATTTCTCCAGGATCATAGCCTTATCAGTGTGACTTCATCAGAATGAGTAGTTGAGATGAACCAAAAGTCTTTGGCCCATAAATAGCCTTCAGGATACTGTAAATGTGCTTTGGGTTGTTAAGATCAGCATAAAATTGAATTTCATCTACCTTCTTAGAATCCTACATCTCTCTAAACTTTGCTTATTACTTTACTTTAGATCGAGTTAAATGCTTCCTTTTTAGTGACAGGGGAACTATCCTGCTGGTAGATCCTGTAGAGTTCTTGTTTTTGATTTAGTAGCTTCTAAATTTCTCCATCATTTTCATCAAACCAATCCAGATGTTTGTGAGTGTTCTGACCCAGATGAGTAAAAGAGGTACTGTACACCAAATTTCTGAAAACTGCCCACTTCTTTTCCACTCTACTATTGCCAATAGCATGTTGTTCAGCTTTTCTTCCAAGTTCATAACAAACTGTTCAAGCATGGAAAAGTGCTCTAATCTGTTGACAATTGAGTCTTCTGACAGTCATGCCTTGGTGTTGCCACTTTTGTTGAATGCAAATGTTTAGCTTGGAGAGGATGAGTGTATGAGCATTAATTCAGTGCCCACTACATAACAGACAGTGTGCTTAGCTCTGGGGATATAAAAAAAGGGAAAAATAAAACTGGTACCTGCTCTCCCAATCTAAATATGCAACTTACAATCAAAATAGATGTGGGATAAATTGAAGATTATTTCAAAGGGAAGGCACTAAGATAAAGGAAGACTGAGAAATCTTCATGCAGAGAGTAGGACTTTAGTTAAGACATGAAGGAAACTTGGGAAACTATAAGACAGAGATGAAGTGAGAGACAGTTCTAAGCATAGAGGGTAGCCACTGAAAATTCAGAGAGTAAGAAGATGGAATGTCATGTTCAAGGAAGAACAAGGAGGCCAGTGTTACTGGAATGAAAGGTGTGTGGTGAGGTGTAAGGTACAAGAGGACTAGAAAGGTAGGAAGGAGTTAATTATGCAGGGCTTCATCAGAAGATGTCTTATTTGATTCTAGAGGTAATAGGGAGCCATCAAAGATTATTGAATGGGGTGGGGGCAGGTAATATAGTCAGATCTTTGCTTTAGGAAGATCAATTTGACAACTCAATGGAGAATGGACAGGTGCAAAAATTCAGAGAGATCAACCAGAAGTCTATTGTAATAGTCCCAGCATAAGGTGATAAAAGCATGTTCCAGGACAGTGGCAGTGTCAGAGGAGAGAAAAGGACATTTAGGAGAAATATTATAAAGATAGAAATGACAGGACTTGACAACTATTTGAATAGGTAGTATGGTGGTATTTTCAATGCTAATGGGGAAGTGAGAAAGAGGGGAAGGTGTAGAGGAAAAATCATGAGTTGAATTAAGTATAAAATATCTACAGGACATCCAGGTTGAGATGTCCAATAGGCAGTTAGGGATGAAAGACTAGAGATCAAGAGAGAGTTTAGGACTGGATAAATAGAACTGAGAATCTTCTTAATAGAGATGATAATTGATAACAAGAACAGAGAGGAACAATAACTGCAACAATAATTATAAAATAGCATTTATATAGCCCTTACTAAAGACCCTGTGTTAAACACTTTACAAATTTGATTTACATTGGATCCTCATAATAACTCTGAGACATACGTGGATCCATGGGAATTTATGAGATCAGTAAGTGAAATAGTATAGAGGAAGAGGAGAAGAGGGTCCAGGACAGAGCCTTGGAGGACATCCACAATTATTTGGAATGAGCTAGATAAAGATCCAAAAAAAGGAGACAGACAAAAAACAGTCAAATAGGTGGGAGAACTAAAAGAGAGCAGCATCACAAAGACCAAGAGAAAACAATATCAAGGAGAAGAGGGTGCTAGACAATGTCACA
Organism: Petaurus breviceps papuanus; assembly: GCF_028583685.1. Classification (NCBI taxonomy): domain Eukaryota; kingdom Metazoa; phylum Chordata; class Mammalia; order Diprotodontia; family Petauridae; genus Petaurus; species Petaurus breviceps. The sequence goes on along the minus strand of NW_027185664.1, from coordinate 1,337,968 downwards.
GAGGTCAAGAAGGAAGAGCAATCAGAAAAGGCTGCTGGATTTGGCACTTAAGGGATTATTGGTAACTTTGGAGAGAGCAGCTTCAATTGAATGTCAAAAGCCAGACTGCAGAGAGTTAAGAATAGTGGGAGAGAAAAGTGGAGGCACCAACTGTAGATGGACATCTCAAGAGTTTAGTCATGAAAGGGGGGGAAGATATAGGACAATAATGGAGATGAATGGATCAAATAAGGATTTTGTTTAAGGATGAGAGAGATGTGTGTGTGTGTGTGTGTGTGTTTGTACACACTCAAGAACCAGTTAGTAGACAAGTAGGGATAGAAGATAAGTGAGAGAATGGGGAAATCTACCAGTGCAGATAGGATGGATTAGAATCACTTGTGCATGTAGAAGGATTTGCCTTGGAAAGGAGAAATACCATTTCTTCATGTGAAACAGGTGAAGGAGGAGATGGGGGGAGGGAGGAAGACATCTGAATGATGTGATGTGAGAAGATATGAAGAGGGAGCTCTTAATGAATGTTCTCAATTCTTTCAGAAAAAAAAATAGGAGGCAAATTTCCCTCAGTAGAGAGGTTGGAATTCTCTTAGAAGACAGGCCAGGATTGAATTCTGAAATTCTAAGTTTTTTTCTGCAGGAATGTTACTTTAAATCAATTTTTCATGAGGGTGTTTGGAGAAAAGAATGACTTTTTTTTTCAGGGAAATTGGGTAATGATATTTATGTTTCTTTAGTGGACAACTTTATGAACCATTACCTCAGGCTATCTCTTCCCTTTTAAGGAGCTAATGAAATCCCAGAATTTCTTGCTTTCTCAGTCATCAATTGTACTGCTTTCATTTCAAGTAGAAGAGATTCATTATTTCTATCAGAGATTGGTTATACCCATTTTACAAATGGTAAAGGCAGAGACCAAAGGAATCCCTGAATCTGTGTTACTACTTTTCTGCTGAGATGGTGTGTGGTTTTAGGAGCAAATTATAAAATTATCACTTCTGTAACCCCAACCTTATCTGTGGCTCAATGAAAACAAAACCAAGGAATGAAACATTAATACTAAAAAAAAAAATCTATCAGGACTTTTATTTCCTATTCTCTGGTTTTTAGAGTCACATAATTTGTATGCTCAGGTTATTGTGAACCAATTATTCCTCACATGGTATGCAGTTGTCATTTTTTAAAGAACATTTCCTTATATACAACTATGGAAGGTGATAACTTAGGAATCTGAAGATTCTAGTTTTAAGGAGACCCCAGATGCCCATTGAATCTGAATCTAACATACCAAAACTGGAAAGAAGATTTTAAAAGTTAAAGGCAAGGGCTTCATATTGTTTCTTATCAATCATACCTCAGCTCTAAGTAACAGGACAACATGGAACCAGCCACTGCAGGGCAATATGTATGAAATCACTCATCCCTGAGCCTGGATTAGACAAAATAAGACATGAAATCAAGGAATTATGAAAATCTAAAGAGAAAAGACAGCAATAAGCATTTTATTGTGCCCAATATGTGCTTTACATTTACATCTCATCTGATCCTGACAACAACCTGGGAGGTAAATGTCATTATTAGTCTCACTTTATAGTTGAAGAAACTGAGGTTAGATGAATCCCCCCAGGCCACACAGCTAGTAGACTAGAATGTCTTCGCTTAACACAAGCACAGTGGAGAGAGCATAGTGCATGGAGTAAAGAAGGCATTAATCTGAATTCTGTCTCAGACACTTATCAGTTGTATGATCAGGCAAATCACCTCCTCTCTGTCTGCCTCAGTTTCCTTATCTCTGAAATTTAGATAATAATAGCATATATCTAATAGGGTTGTTGTGAGAATCAGATGTGCGAATATATATAAAACACTTTGTAAAATGTAATGCTAATAACTAGCATTACATTTTACAAAGTGCTTTATATATGTTAGCATGTCTGATTATTATTTCAGGTGCTCAGAATTTATTACTATTATTTACCCAAGATTCAGAAATTTGAATTAAAATAAAAGTTAACAAAAATGAAATACTGATAGTTCAGATTACTTTGTAAAAGTGATGGGAATAGTGGGGAGTCTTGAAAAACCCTTTTCCATGAGGGGCAGCTAGGTGGCACAGTGAATAGATCACAGGCCCTGGAGTCAAGAGAACCTGAGTTCAAATCTGGCCTCAGACACTTAAAACTTAGTAGCTGTGTGACCTTGGACAAGTCACTTAACCCAATTGCCCTGCCCCCCCAAAAGAAAAAAAAACCTTTTTCTAGTTTGATGTCACGAATCCCATTAGCAGTAATTAAAAAAAAAAACTAACATTTGCTTTTGCCTTCATAAGTAAATACATTCTTCCACAACATTTAAAAGAAAATATAAAAAACCTTTCAGGACTTTCATACAGTAGTACATGCAATGGCCATTGACATGCTAAGAATCATAGTCAGAAAAGTAGGATGTTCAAGGATCACTATTAATGACAGACATCAATCCCCTTACCCCTCCCAATCTCAAAGTGACTTAAACAAGCTGTTAAAGTCCTGAAAAAAGCATTGGGGGAATGGTATTGATATTTAGCAACTGCATATAATAGGAAGCATTGTCTAATTAAAGGCAACAAAACAAAATCTTGGGGGCTGGGGGTTGGGGAAGAAGGAAAGTATAACAAAATTCTGGGTTTCTTTAAAGAGCAACTGAAATAAAAAGTCAAGGTCATCCCAATATGAAGAACCAAAACAACACAAATAACAAAATAATCAATCACTAATTTTTTTTAATGTGCTACAGAGGTTTTAGAAGTGAAGAAACTACAGGAGGGAGAAAATTCCCAAAGAATGAAGATCACCAAAAGTCCAACATAAAGAAAACAAGAGTCAGATCAAACAAGAAACTGGAAGTTCATGGAATAGTAAAATAGTGAAAGACAGAATAGCTGCTGCTGAAATTCTAGCTTCTCTGCAAAACAGAAAAGGGGCAAGTCCTGATAAGATTCATAATTGACTCAAACATTTGATAGAGGTGCATGAATTACAAGCCAAGCACTTTGCCAATCCTCTCTGACACAAGTCTGCCTGATCCCAACTTTCTTAACAGAAAGCATCACATATGGGATGAACTTACCAAGGACCTCTCCCAATATGGGGCAATTGTGTTTGTCTACCTTACAGTCAAATATTCACAGCTTGTATTGAGAAAAACAAGCAGAAATCTATAAATACAAGAGAACAATATACTTGCTCCATGACAAGTAAGAATGTGCCCATAAGTCCCAGGTATATGAGAAGAAACTTCTTATAGATTTGATAATTATTGAACAAGCCACTTGAAAGCACCCAAGCATTTATATAGCCTTTACTAATTGGGGCTGGTTCATGAACTGTAAACATGCAATTTAGATCCAAGTATAGTGAGAATTCTAAAGTGCTTGATGTCAATACCAAAATACCTTCTCTAAAATATGCCACAAACACAATCATGTCAAAAAAATTACTACAAAATACGATACCTGTCAGGGAGATGTTTTACTTCTATTTTGATTCTGCCTCACTTTAAATCCATGATCACTTCTCCTAAATAGAACTAAAAATGGTTTCTGGATTAAATAGGGAGTCAAAACAAGATGTCTTAGTTCATGTCCACGTATGACATCAAGCTATATGGCACCATAAAAAAAAATACACACACGCACTAAACTCCCAAAGAAGGAGTTCATCACAGGGTATCTTTCTCCAATGATGTCAAAATGACATTTAGATGCAATAAATACAAAATTCTTCACATATGCTGAAAAAGGGCAGAGACTGAGAACTTACATCAAGAGGTTAAATTGAACCCATGGGTGAAGGTGATATCTACAAATATTTTGAACTCTTCTAAGCAAGACAGATTGAGCATAAAGCTATCAGAGAGAAAACTATGGATGAATATACTGAGACTGGCATCCTGAAATTAGAGCTCCAGGGGAATATTAAGCAATTAACCCCTTTGGGGGAAAAATAGTCTGAATAGCTATTTTTTTCTATTTGTAATATATCAAATATACATACATATAATGTGTAATGTGTATATGTAAAATGATCTATAGCAGATTAGGAGACTCTCATAAGAAAAACCCACAGAGTATTAACAAAACATAGGACTCTTTTCCCTATGGCAATTTATAGAGATAAACACTTCCTTGCCAGAAAGGAGTAGGAACATATATATTGCAGTAGCTCAAAATAAATGTGAGATGTGTGAGTTTAGAGACATTTCTGCTCCAAATATTCATGTGAACTATTTGGGTCCAACCTGAGGTAGAGCCTTTTGAGTTCATATTGGTCTGATCAGACACACTATACCTTGACCCCAGCATAGTGATATCATTTTGGTCTTCTTCAAGTAGGAAGTAAAACTACCTAACAGGTATTCTAAAAAAATTTTGACATCTTTTCTTAAAGACCACCTTCTTTTCTAAATATATGTTTATCCCACCCTTTTCCTTTAAAGAGCCATCCCTTATACCAATGAAGGAAGAGGAAAGTGGAAGAAATACCAATTTGAGAAAACTAACCAACACATTGACTGAGTCTTGACAGTACATTTGATGCTACAAGTATTCTTATGTCCTTTTTACAGATAAGGAGACTAAGGGCGACAGATTAAATGATTTATTTGGCCAAGGTTACAACGTTAATATTATTATTAAAGGTAATAGATACATCATCCCTATTCAAAATGAAGCATTGTATATGAGGGTGGGGAACACAGGTTAAGAATTTTATGTATTATAGGTCACATCCTTTTTTTTGCTTAGTTCTAAAGAACTCATCTCAATTAATCTTGCCTTCCATTATTAGAGAGTGTGAGCCTGTTTCATAGGTGAAGATTTGGAAGGGTCCTTAGAAGCAATCTAGCCAAACCCTCTCATTTTACAAATGAGGAAATGAGTCCCATAGAAGCTCAATGACACCTAAAGTCACATGGCAGAGACAGAATTAGAACTTGGATCCTGTGTCTCCCAGTTAGGAACTCTTTTCATTGTCTCATGTTTCCACCATCCCTACAAACTGGGGATATTCATCTTAATTCTTATTTCTGACTTATAAGACTGGTCTACCAAGTATAGTGCCTTCCATGGAGCCAGCATCTAACTAGTGTTTTTTGAATTGAATTGACTTCCTCTTTCCTCTTTGAACCTCAGATTCTTCACCTTCAAAATGAAATTGTAATGTTTTTCTTTCTCAGTGAGTTGTGGTGACTGATCACAAAGGGCTGCCTCTGGATTAAATGGGATACCCACATTTTCTGTTTCCTTCAAAGTGTTGAGTTAATGTGAAAGGCTAACACACCCCAAAGGGCATCTTTTCATTTCATTAACCCACTTCCCTGCCCTTCAGAAAATGAAGTTAGAAGTCGTCCCCATCCCCACTCCCTGCCAATAATTAGTGAATAGTAAACCAATTCTGGGCAGTCTCCTATGCTTAATGATGTCACTTCTATGTGTCTAACTATCAGAATTGTCAATAAACTACCCCATCGTCTGAGTCAACCTCTTGGACCTTTTTTATAATAGAAGTTTCCACTCTTTCTTTTAACCAGCAACTATTTTTAAATAAAATGGGAGTCTGCTTTATTTCCTATCCCTGAGGCATATTCCTTTTATAAGTTTATTTTTTTTAATTTCCTTTCAGTCTTTTTCTCCACTTTGGTCAGTTGTGATTTCCATCCAGATTGCATACTGATGGCTCCCTTTGGGTAAGCCTCTGCTAAGGTAGTAGAGCTGCAAGGGGCTAGGGTAGAGACTGACAAATTCTACTCTCTTTTCATGGCATCTGGAAGTGAATGCTTTCTCCCTCTTCTAAGTCTATCCTATAGAAAAAATCCTAACCTTAGTTAGATCTCTGACTGCTTGCAACATGGTGGATAGAATCAGTGAGTCAATAGCCATTTATTAAGCATTTACTATGTGCCAGGCATTGTGCTAAGAGCTGAGAATACAAATACAAGTTTTAAAAAAAAAAGACAAGGAGCCCTCAAAGAGCTTACATCTAATGGGAAAAATGATACACAAAAGGAAACTGAAAAGTTAGGAGCAAAACCCACCAGTGAGCATGGTGGCAAATGAAGGGCTGGCTGGCCTGAACACCCTTCTTAAGTGGAGGTTCTGGAAGGGATCTTCTGTCCTCAATAGGAGGGAGGGGCCCTGGGGGCGGAAGATGCATCTGGGGTATGAGACCCAAGGAGAACTCTTCAGGATGAGGAGGTTCCAGGAGCACAAGGGAGGAGTGTAGAGGAGACCATCCTGTGAGAGCATCTCCCTAGCTTCAAGTGCTGCTTCTGACACATACTGGCTGTGTGACCAGTCACAGAACATCACCAGCCCTCACCAGACCAGGGGTGTCCACCATAACTAGCAACACTGCTGAGTTCAGCCCGGACCGCATGAAAATATACCTAGGGAAGGATTGGAAAATAAACAAAAATACAACAGAGCATAGATAATGTTCATATATGATTTTCTAAGGTATCTTTATGTACGGTCTTCTTTCTACTGGAGTTTGAAACCCCTGCTATAGATAATTATAATTTGCGGGAGAGCTACTCACTTGCATTGGTAGAGAGAATTCCTTGTTAGGATGAAATCACAGCTCTAGTTCCTATTCTTGGAATTACTACTTCAAAATGAGGGCATTGTGGATAGCTTCAAGAAGAACCTGAGCTCTTTTATTGATATTGGAAAGGATTTAGTCAAAGTGAAGTCAGCAAAGCATTTATTAAATACCTAAGTGCCAGGGAGCAGCTAGGTGGCACAGTAGATAGAGCGCCAGGCCTAGAGTTGGAAAGGCTCATCTTCCTGAGTTCAAATCTGGCCTCAGATAGTTACTAGTTGTGTGATTCTGGGCAAGTCACTTAACCCTGTTTGCCTCAGTTTCCTCATCTGTAAAATGGAACTGGAGAAGGAAACGGCAAACAATTCCAATGTCTTTACTAAGAAAATCCCAAATGGGGTCACAAAGAGTCAGACGTGACTGAAATGACTGAACATCAACAATAGCTTTAACCTTTCAAAGCCTTGGTTTCCTTATCTGTGAAGGGAAAATTAAAGGACCTCTGAGTTCCTTCTCAGACCTAAATACAAGACCTTACATTCCTAAATAAATGTGAATAAATTGACTTGAGAAGATGCACATCTTGCTTACCTATATACAGACTAGGTACCAGTTCTTCTTTATTAAACTAGCCTTACTTCCTTACTAATGTAGGATTTAACTCATTTATTCTCCCACTGCAGCCCCCAAATGTAGCAGAAAAATGTAAAACTGTAAAATCCCTCCAGCATGTTTCCCCTGTATCTCACTAAGGTTTCTTGCCCATGCAACAAGAAGTTTGTGTTAAATTGGGACTCAGAGGTGCTGGGCTCCTATCTCAGATCTGCTCCTTTCTGTGTGACCTCTGGCAAGTCACCGGACTTCTCTGGTCTTCAGTTTCATCCTGATAAAAGGAGAAGTTGTGAGTAGAGAACATCGAGGGTCCCTTCCCACTCTAATCCTATGTTTCCACTTAATTTCCTTGAATTTAGGTTTCTTTAACTGTTGATGAAGGGGATAGAATAGATCAGGGGTGGGGAACCTGCGGCCTCAAGGCCACATGTGGTCCTCTCAGTCCTCACATTTGACCCTTTGACTGAATCTAACAATTCAGCCAAAGGGCTGCACTTGGGAACCCCAAGGCTGAAGGTCCTCCATCCCTGCACTAGATCATCTTTACAACCCCTCCCAGCTCTAAATCTATAATCCTTCTTTTATTGCTGATTTTGTCACTAACAAGCTATGGTACCTAGCAGCAGGGTCTGGAGTCAGGAAGACCCAGGTTCAAATTTAGCCTCAAAAACTTATTGGCAGGGACGGCTAGGTGGTGCAGAGAATAGAGCACCGGCCCTGGAGTCAGGAGGACCTGAGTTCAAATCTGGCCTCAGACACTTAACCCTTACTAGTTGTGTGACCTTGGGTAACTCAACCCCAATTGTCCTGCCTTCCCCCCTCCAAAAAAAAAAGCAAAAGCAAAAACAAACAAAAACAAAAAAACTTATTGGCAGTGTGATGCTGAGCAAGTCACTTTAATGCTGCCTGCCTGTTTCCTCAACTGTAAAATGGGGATATAAATAGCAAGGGTTATTGTGAGGATCAAATGAAATGATATTTGTCAAATTGCCTGGCACATAGTAAAGCACTTAATAAATGACTTTCTTGAGTAACACATTTCATTCCTCTGGGCCTCAGTTTCCACATTTGTAAAATTGTGAGGTTGGGTCAGCCAATCTCTAAGGTCTCTCACAGTGCTAACATTCTCTGAGTCCCCTCCCTCTTTTCTACTCTTAGCCATTGGATCATAGTATATAGCAGGATTTTTAAGTTGGAAAGGATCTTATAAATAACCTCCTCCATCTAGTTTTCCTCTGTTCTATTGGGTGAGGGGGCATCGTGGGGTAGTAGATGAGTCCTGGGCTTGGAGCCAGGAGGACATCCGGCTTTAGACTTGCTACAACATTCACTAGCTGTGTGTGACCATGGGTGAATTACCTAAACTTGATGAACTTCAGATTCCTCATCTGTAAAATGGGATAATAATAAGCCCTACCTCACAGGGATGTTATGTGATAGCATGTGTAAAGCCCTACATAAATGCTTTGTTGGCCCTGGAAACCAGGAACCATTCTCTGTAAATGAGACTGCATTCTGACTGCTCCTGAAATGGACAAATAAAATGGACATGGCAGCCCGGCCAATTCGATAGGAGTGTTTATTAACCACAGGTGACTGCCTCCCTAATAGGGAAGACAGCATCGAGTCTTCTGTAAGATGCATTTTTATAGACCTAGGTGTTGCTAACAAACAGAGTGTGATTCCAAGGTGGGGGGGAGGTACCATTTCTAGTAAAGTCTTGGGAACCCAACAAGAACAGACTTGTATCTGGGGTATGTTTGTAGCAACACAGGTGAAACATTCCCTCACTATTATGGCCTATTAGGTGGTTTCCAGGGACCCTGGTAGGGGCCCCTTCTGGCAGGTTTTAGGAGGCTTTGGTGTATAATTTCTGATGAGCACTTCACTCCCCCCTTTTTCTTGTTCATAGTTGAAACTCGGACTCAACTGAGTCCAGGGGACTGTTCTCTTGCACTAGGCCTGTGGTACCCACTGCTGCCAGTCCTGCCATTCCAAGGCCAACTAGGATAGGGACTAAAATGGGGGCTGCCAGCACAAAGGTGTTCCTGCATACAAGCAGTCAGAAGTTAAGCTCGGGTCTGAGGCTACCAGAGTGCTGCCCGAGTCTGTAGGGGTGATGGTAATGGGTGAAACAGGGGGCCATCTGGGGTTCAAGTGCCATCAGGAGGTAACAAGTCTCCAGGTTCCCTTCCTGTGACATAAAACCTGATTTCCCAAGGTTTCCCAGTTTTCCAATCCTGTTTGGTCCAATCCAAAACTCTGATGACAACTGGGTTACATTGACTTAAGGGTATTACAATGAAATGAAATGTGGTGGTCATGGCTGCCACAGGAGACCCAGTCAGCAATGGTTACACAATTCCAATTGACACAGTGATATTTCCCGGTCCCCCCACAATCGGGAGACCCATCCTCAGGGCAGACATATGACTGGGTTGACCAAAGGATGCTTTTCGGCTCCACAAGCAGCACCATCGGCCCCCAGAATACAAAAACAACATAAATCTGGGGCTGAGCAGGGCACAGAGATCAAAGGAGAGGGTGGGCTGGCCATAAGTCACATTTTTGAAATTAGAGTCCCATCAATTGTGTTAGTAAGAGTCCAAGATTACAAGGTGGGAGCATAGGAGTTGGAACCGACCAAAGGCAGGAATGCCAGGAACAGGAACATCAGGACAGTCTCTTATCTTCAGTTGTAAGTCACAGTCTGGCTCTGTTACCCAGGTCTGGTGGGTCAGGAGGAGCCGTCACCTTGATGTGTGAGGGGTGGATTCAGGCTTTTCTTCCAGCCACCTTAACAGCAGAGTAGTCTGGTACACCGCTTGAACTTCGTCCTGGATGTCTCAGAGAGCTTGGAGGGTCTGGAGAAGTAAATCGTTAACAATCATACATAACATCATTTGTCACCCAAAATACAATAGAAGGTGGGGCACCGAACAGAACTTCAAAAAGGGGAATGAATTTATTAACACTTGTTTAGATGATGGAATAACTACAAATTCAGATTAAAACAGCAAGTTCTTTTCTGCTTTACAATATGTTGCATCAATTCAGCAAGAAACGTCTTGCAAATGGAGATTTTAGCGGGTCTCTTAAAATCACACTAGAGATTTTAAAAATTTCTTCTAAAGGTATTTTCCTTCTTCAAAACAGTTTCAAGATTTATAAATGGTCACTAAACTTCTGTGAAGGAAGTTAATTGAAAACTATTAAATGATCTTAAGCAATTTGCATAACTTTCTGTACATATTCTAATTCGAGATGAAAAAATAATATTAGATTTTCCAATAAGCTAACATAAAAAAGCTCACATCTTTTATTTATTACTTGCACTGAGCATAGAAACCTGTTACAGAAGGAAAAAGGCAGGGACATGTGACATTCCAAATATGCCAGGAGAAAATATCCTTGGCTCTGTGTAAATTCAGGTACAGTTACAGATATTCCATCTCATGCAGCATCTGTTCCATCTCATAGCTAGACTCAGGAATAGGTGGGAAACATTTCTTTTCAAAGGAACCTCATGGGTAAACTGAGCCAGGAGGGATCCCATCCCAGACAGAGGCTAAGATTGTCCCTTCGGCCGTTACCAAATGTAGACTTCCACCTGTTGACAGCACAGGATCACATTCCTCTGAGTAGCTAGTGGCATTTCCTCTCAGACCCTGATTTAATGCAGACAACTATACCCAAACTCAAAATAAAATTTCGTTATAGTCCCAAGTGCTTTTTACCTTAAACAACAAGCTTCACTAATTACAGCTTAGAGCCAGTTATAATTATTTCTATTCTCATGGGGCTACAATAAGCAATAAAAATGTATCAGATCTTATAATGTAAGGAATTCCTTTTTACCACCCTTCTAAAATATAAAAGCCAATTTATAGAAATTCTTTTTAATCTTTGCAACTTCTTACCAATTCCTTTCTCAGGCTAAATGACCGCTGAATGACATTGCCTGGAGAGAGTTTCTAGGGGATTTGACGGTTTTACAACATAAGGAACATTTATATGAATTGTAACTAATCAGACAAGTTTTCATTCAGTTAGTTTCCTCTTTTCCACATACAATAATCAATTAACAGTTTATAGCTTTTAGCATTAAAATAATAGCCCAAAATAGCTTAATTAATAGTTTTACAAATTTTTCTAAATAGCAGATATACATATTACAAGTCAGGGTTAAAATAACACTACTGGTCTCACACAATTTTTTTCTCACTCACGTTTTACAATATACAGTGTAGAAATACAACAATAGTATAAACTGTGAGATGACATTAATTGCATTTCCAAATTACATATAAGAATGATTGATCTTACCAAGTGAAGAAGCTAGTTGACTTCTGACCTCATTTTCTCCTCTCTTTTTCTCATCTCCCCACTTTACAGATGAATTGAGACTCAGGGTTAAATGATTTATTCTAGGTCACACAACCAGTCACTGCAGAGTTTGGAACACACTGCTTCTCATTGACAAGCTTTTTCTCACTTTTCTGATTTTCTCTTTTTCATCTTTCTCTTAGCTGTACCTCTCTGTTTTTTTTTCCTTTTTGCTCTATATTCTGGGGTGTTTTCTCCCTGCTCCACTGTTTTCAAGGAGTCCTTAGCAACCTTCTTTAATTCCTTGGCACTGAAACAAGCAAAGTGACTATTTGTAGTAAGGGAGAGATCTCTTAGATGGTACTGAAGTTGGGGCTTCATGGTACAGAGTGAACTCTATATTTCAGGGGGAACCCTCCATTTTTCCGAACTCATCACACTCAAAGCACATTATCAGCTTATACTCTATCAAATAAAGCTCTATGAATGCTTAGCTGTAGCAGACCTTGGTTATGGGGTGGTCAATTTGCCTGGAACATTGAGGAGAGGGTTTGGGGAACTTGAAGTAGAAACTTCAGGCTCTGATTACTTGCTTGAAGAGGTGGACTTCAGGGTACCGGGGGATCTAAAACTTGCTGATAGGAGCTAGATCAAGTACCCTTTTACTAAACTATTTAGGCTGTGGAAAGAATATAATTTTAGGCTGAATAGCTCAGATGTAACACACACTTTAGTAGCTCAAATGTATCCCAGGCTTAGTACATGGGATAATGATTAACTTGTGTTTGTACCTTTGTTTCACAAGCTTCTTTTCCCTTGTCTAACTGTTCCCATGTTATTCAGAAAAATATTCTATTCCAGGGTTTTAACCTTTTAGGTAGGCAGATGACAAGCCCATGTAGCTCCGATGTAGCTACTGTATCTTCCCCCCTTTTTCATTTTGGAGGAAGTTAACTGAGATTAACTTCACTGCAGCCCTAGCTCAGTTATAGCTAGGACAACAGGGAGAAAAAAAAAATCTTAATGGTTCAAACCTCTTACTGTCTCCTCAGCTCTGTCAGAGCTGGATGACAGGGGAGGGCTCTGTATCCCTAGCTAAGAAGAACTGGGACCACAGGGAAGAGAATCTTAGCAATTGCAACTTGTCACTGTGGCACTGGTCTGGTCAGAGCTGGAACACAGTGAGAAGACACTGTAGTCCTTAGCCTTGTGTAGAAGCAAGCACCCCAGTGTCCCCAGGGTGGCTGCCAACACAGGTTCTTAGATCTGCTTTGCTAAAGGAAAGCAACTCAAAATGGGTTAACAAGCTTACTTTAATCACTCAAACATATATTGTTTACCTAGTTCAGGGGAAAAAGGTCGGCACCCCGAACTTCAGAGTATACAGACAGAATTATCAAGACAGAGAAACAGATCAAGCAGACAGGTTTCCAAACTGTCCAACCATTACATCCATCCAAATCAACATCTGGGTTTTTCAAAGCCGGGGGGCTCTCAACAACGGCTTCTCAGAGTCTCATCTGATCAAATCACAAAACACTTCTCAAAGTGAGCCCCAAAGCAAAGCCTCACATCAGGGATTATATAGCCTTCTCCTGGCTCAGAGAATGTAACCACCCTCTTGACCCACTGCCCAATCACACAGCATCAAGGTGTGGGCATTCCTGAAAACCAAGCCTCCTGCCACAGGCTCCATGTGACCACATTCAGCCTATTAGGGGGCAGAGTACATTTTCAAATCAAGGCAGGTTCTCAGAGTCTCTTAAGCCTATCAGAGGGCCTGGGGGCAGGGAAGATCTTTAAATCTGCATTTCCATTAGGCCTTGTCAGAGGTAGGGCTACAGGGAGGAGAAAGAATCCTAGTGGATTTCTTTTTGACCTTTTGCTCAAGTAAACTTTATTTAGGTGTTCATTCCTTTAACATTTCAGATCTACTTCAAGCCTTTAAGAGAAGCTGCTTCTCATACAACACAGATAATACAACTGTTTACCAGTAACAATCATGGTCTTAATTTTGAACTTTGAAATAAAACAATTGAATAGCCAATCTGGTGACCTTCAACTTCAGTTTTTGTAGTGCCAAATAGTAACCAGAATGGCCACATACTCCTGGGGCGAATTGCTTTCCCAGCCCTCCAGGGAGCCTGGTCCAGCTGTCAATACAAAGCCAAAGGCTATCTCGGTGGGACCCCCAAGTGAAATGGACAAATAAAATGGACATGGCAGCCCAGCCAATTATAATTTGATAGGAGTGTTTATTAACCATGGTGACTGCCTCCCCAACAGGGAAGACAGCATCGAGTCTTCTGTAAGATGCATTTTTATAGACCTAGGTGTTGCTAACAAACAGAGTGTGATTCCAAGGGCGGGGCAGGGGGGGTACCATTTCTAGTAAAGTCTTGTGTACCTACCAAGAACAGACTTGTATCTGGGCTAACAAGAACAGACTAGTATCTCGGGTATGTTTCTAGCAACACAGGTAAAACATTCCCTTACTATTATGGACTATTAGGTGGTTTCCAGGGACCCTGGTAGGGGCCCCTTCTGGCAGGTTTTAGGGGCTTTGGTGTATAATTTCTGATGGGCACTTCACTCATTCCAGGAATACCTGACATTCTAGGATTTTAAAGAAACTCTTCTTCCCCTTTGGAATTTACCTGCTCTGGGCCTGGCCCCAGACTGACAGTCTCAGAAACTAATCTGAGTTGGTGGGAGCAGGCGCTAATGGGTTAATGTGTTAGCCTTCTCAGGTGACATCTGTGTGTTTTTACAGCAGCCTAGTGGGTAATAACTCCTTCACTTAAAAGGAATGGCTTCCATGACAGGAATTTCAGAAGCTATGACAGCCTAGTGATTTTTTTTAGTGGTTCTCAGATCACACCAAGTCAGCAGCTGCTTCCCCCCCTCCTCTTTCTCTTCCCTCCTCTCCTTCCTCCTCTTCATCTCTCCTTCTCCTCTCCCTCCTCCTTCGTCTGCTTCCTCTTCCTCCCCTCCTGCTCCCCCTCCTCCTCTTCCTCTTCCTCTCCTTCTGCTCCCCTCTTCCTTCTCCTCTACTTTTCCTCCTCCTCCTTACCCTGAGACTGAAGTTGGGAAGGGGCATCCACCTGACTCATCTCAGTCAGTTTTAGTGCTAACATTGGAAAGAGGTTTCTCTGCCTTTCTGTATTTCACTTTGAGACTCTGAGAACAGGTTCAAACAACTCCATGTCTCCTTTGAGGGTCAACCACAAAAAAACAATTTCTGCCTAATATTAACTCACTTTTATATAGTACTTTAAAGGACAGTGATTTTCTTTTGGATTAAATTAGTTTTTCCTTACAGTTACATAGATTAGAATGTGAGAGCTAAAAAGGCCTTTAGAGATGATCACATCTGACCCCTTCATTTTACAAATAAGGAAACTGAGACCCAGGGTAACTTAAGAGGGGATCATATGATCCAAGGTAAAATGTGAAGGAGCAGGGAAAAAGTCATGACTGCAAACCTCTGCACTTAACCTCTCTGTGCCTCAGTTTCCTCATCAGTAAAGTAACAGGAATTCCCTGGATGTCTTTCAAAAATGTCTTCTAGCTCTAGCTCCTTGACTTTTGCTCAACAGCAGGACCATGATTGTTCACCTTTTAAAAATGATAAAAAAGGTGACACTCTTCTTCCACAGAAATTGCTAACTAAAAAAGTACAATACAGAACCATGTACCATAGGGTACTGGAAAGAGTGTTGGATTTCATTCAGAGCGTATGGGTTCAAATCCTGCCTTTCCTGTTTATTGCCTGTGTGATATTGGATAAATAATTTTGCCTCTCTGGGTCTAAGCTTCCTCATTTGTAAGACTAGGGTATTAAACTAAGTAAATTTTATCTACAACTCTCTAAACATGTTTGATCTCATCTGATCTCAGGAACTAAATTGGCTCAGGCCTGATTAGCATTTGGTTGTGAGATCCTCTAAAAATGCCAGACCTCTTTTTTTTTTTGAGAGGGATTATTGTATCATGGATAGGGTGCTGGACTCAGATCCTCATTAATAGAATAAAGATGGCTTCTACACCCCACTACAATTCTAAATCTATGATCCTGTTTATGGTATTCCTTTCACTTTAAATCTTTCAAAGTTAGGATTACATGTCTATCACAGATTTTCATGGGAGGGAGACAGTGGCGCAGTAGATAGCTAGACAGCCTCACAGCTAGCTTTGTGACCCTGGGCAAGTCACTAAACCTATTTGCCTCAATTTTCTCATCTATAAGATTGAGATAATAATAGCATCTACCTCCCAGGGTTGTTAGATCAAATGAGACAATAATTGTAAAGTGCACAGCACATGTGCCTGGTAAATAATGCTATGTAAATGTAAATTTATACATAATAGATGTAAATGTATAAATATGATTATATTATATTACCACCATTTTTTTGGTGGTAGTGATAACAGTAGTAGTAATTGTAGCAGCAGTAGTAGTAATTATGTCAATTCCCTCAATCTTCTTTTTATTATCATTAGGGAAATAGGAACATTCACCCCATACAACTTGCCAATGGCACAAAACCAAACTTATGAACAGGCATAGCAATTCACTTCCTATTTGATGTAATTCAAAAAACTCTCTGCCAAAGGTCTTCTATCCAAAAACTTCCCCCCTCCCTTACCACTGTTTCCATTCATAAAATTATTTTGAGTTCAGTCATTGAAGGATGTTGATAAAATGCAAATGTTATCTGGAGATGCTAATAAAAGAAAATATCTTCATTCACTGACATGTTAGTTAGAATTAGTTTATCATCCTAGCCCTAACAGAGAAAAGAGGGTCTGAAGACATTCGTTAAGAGCATGAAATATGACAGTTAGAATGTACTCCAAAGAGAATCAGAGGTCCAGTCTATGCGAAAATAGTCATCACTGTGTTCTTTGGGGCAGCAAAGATATGGAAACAAAGTTAAGCACCATCGTGTGGGGAATTTCAGGAAAAAAAATCTGTGATATATGAATGTAATACAATAAATAGTATTGTACAGTAAGAAATGATAGATATGAGGAATTCAGAGAAAGAGAGAAACTGACACAGTAAAATAAGCTCAACCGAATGAACAATATATCCAATGACTACAACAAAGACAAGAAAAAGGTTCCTAAAAGGAAGCTGAACCTTCACTCATCAAAATGATAATAATGATGATGATGACCCCAGAGAACAAATCATGAAAAAAAAAAACTCTCTCCTTCCAGAGTCTATGCCAAGAGAGCCTTACTTTTTGGTGTCTTGAACCCCCTAGTAAGCCTGTGGGCCCCTTCTCAGAATAAAATTTTTTAATCGAAGAAAATGCTAATTTTCAATTAGAGATTTGCGAAAAATTGAAATGTATTTTTTTCCCATAAAAATTTATGAACCTCCTAAAATCTATTCACAGACACCTTTGCAGCCTCTGTTCTAGTCAGGGAATCACTAGGGTGGAATGTTGTCCATATTGTCAGATACTACAGCTGTGTTTGTTTATTTGTTTTTCTTAATAGTATAAACCCAGTCCCAAAGGTCTGTAGAATGGTATTCTCTCCTTATTGGTGGAGACCAATGTCCCTCCCCTGCTGGAGGGGTGGGGCTAGTCATTATTGGGGAGAGAGAACTCTTAAGTCTTCATAAGTTCTTCAAGTGACTTCAGGCTCTGCAGTCACTTGGGGCTCTCCTAGAGAGAAGATGAACAGGCCAAGCCCACTTAGACTCTGGGAAGACTTGAGAGACTGAACAATCTCCACCATGTCCTTATCCCCAGAGTGTTGCACTAAAGACTTCAGGAAACTTCCCCCTGGATGAGATATAATAGATGGAACTCTAACCCAGTGCCCTCTCTGAGGAGAGCAGACCCCAATTTCCTCCTTCCCCTCCTGCCAGGAGTTAAAGTGTCTCTTGGTGGGGAATAGAGGGAGTGATGGCACTAGAGATGTCTTTCCTACCTCCCTTTACACAATGACACCTCCATGCTGCATGTGATAGTCAGCCCTCACAACATGTGGACCTCATAACACATGAGAGGCCTTACTAAAATTTTTGTTTTGTTGTTACAAGAAAGAATTCACCCTGAAAGGAATTGAGGGTATTTCTAGAAATGATCAGGATTCAAAACTGGAAGGCATTTAATAGCATCTGTTTGTTCTAAAGCATACTTTGAAAACTAAATTTCAGGGAAACTGGATGATTAAGCTTTGGTTAGAGGTTGAAAGAGAATGGTCAGGGAAAGGGTAAGACAAAGGATGTAAAACTGTTTAGTATGAATAAGTCTTTAAGGGGGAGACATTTTTGGCCAGGAATTCTCAGACTGGGGTAAACAACCCTCTAAAGGTTGTATGGATAGCTTTCTGGAGGGTAAGTTGGAGGGAAAAAAAATGAATGGGAAAAATTACATCGTTATTTTCATTAACTTCTAGTTGAAGTTTGGGGCAGCTAGGTGTCACAGTGGATAGAGTGCTAGACCTGGAGTCAGGAAGACCTGGGTTCAAATCCAGCCCCGGACATTTACTAGCTATTTGACCCTGGGCAAGTTACTTAACCCCATTCAGCTCAGTTTCTTCATCTATAAAAGAGCTGGAGAAGGGAAATGGCAAACTCATCTACTATCTTTGCCAAGAAAACCCTAAGTGGGGTCATGAAGAGTCAGACGCAACTTAATTGAATAATCATTGAATAATTGAAATTCAGCCTTTCCTTCAAATATGAGTGTGAGCAACCAACATGATTCTGAAAAGGGGCCTGTAGGCTTCACTAGATGGCCAAGGGGGTCCATGACACAAATGAGACTAAGAATCCTTTCTCTAGATCAGCCAGTATTAGGTCTTTTCATGTGGGGAAAGTACATTGAAAAGGATGGTTGGGAGAGACAAGAGCAGGGCAATAGCTAAAAGAGGAATGAAGGGCATTCCACTAGACAATTTTTCTTGAAGTCAGCCTTAAAGTGGGAAGGATAGACACAAAGGTGGAGAAGGTCAAGCTATCACTTTGTACCAACAAGTGCCAGCCTAAACCTCCAGGAGGCTGAGGTAAGACTCCATTGATTCTATACATTCTGTCTTCTCTAAGCCATTCTTCATGGTCAAGCAGCAGAGCTGTTGATTTAAAAGATTCTTGGAATATTCCATCCAGACCCCAGTCAAGTTTTTTGAGCCCTGGTAAAACAAGTCTAGGCCTATGCCCAGGGTGAGGTCAACTGACGCAGAGCAGGTTGGGTGAATTCTGATAATACCAGGCAGAGAGCCTGTGGATGGTCTTTCTTCTCACTGATGCTCAATGAAGTCTTATCCACTAGTCAATAATTCTGCTCACTCTAACATAACAGGTCACTACTCTGATTCCCTATTGCTATCTGAAATTATCCAATAATTCCAACTTGGTTTTTATCACTTGTCAGGTGTTGTCTTTAGTCTACTTTAATTGTACTTTTAAAATAGTTTCAAGAATATATTTTATTTCTCGGGGTAGAGAGGTATGGGACAAAAGACATAGAATGTTGAATATGCTATCAGAAGCAGTTAAGGTAGAAAATTCGTTTTACTCAATTGCTTTGCTTTGTTTTGAGGCAGCAATAATTTAATGGGGGTATATTGGTATGGCTATGGGTATATGGGTATATTGGGTATATTGGGATGGCTGTAGTCTAATAATAGTAGGTATTAATGAAACTTTTAAATTAAAATTTGGACATTTTAAAGATAAAGTGTTCTCAAGTCAATAACATTATATATATATATATGTGTGTGTTTGTGCATATATATATATACATACATACATACATGGATTCAGGCTTGTATTGAATATTAGTACATTGAAAAACTAGGGACATAATTTCTAGAACATGGAAACTTCTTAGAAGTACTACTTGGTATATGTTAACACGTATATTCATTCATATTGTTGTTCAGTGGTATCCAAATATTCATGACTCATTTGGGGTTTTCTTGGCAAAAATACTGGAGTGGTTTCTCCAGATAATTTTACATATGAAGAAACTGAGGCAAACAGGGTTAAAGTAACTTTCCCAAAGTCACACAGCTAGTAAGTGTCTGAGGCCAGATTTGAACTCAGGGGTCTTTGTGACCCCAGGACAAGTACTATGTACTATATATATATATAATATATATATATATAATATATATATATATACTAAGTACTACTACAATCTACTATGCCATTTAGCTGCCCCAAGTAGCACTTAGCCAATAATAAATATTTATTACCTTCTCTCCTAATGTGAAATGGCCAACATCTGGTTCAGAGATTAGCTTGTGGGACGTTATGGGAGAGGGGAGACCTTGGCAATGTGCTAGAATAGACAGTGGAAAGATTTAGCTCTGGTTTATATATTGCTAAGGAAAGACAGGATAATTGATACTACCTGGAATTGGGGGAGAGGGGTGATGGAGTTTCTTCTATGGGCTTGTAGAGTGGGAAGCGTGGAAGGAAAGAGGGTTGTAATAGGAAAGTGAGAATTTCAGTCTTTACTGTTCACTGAAACCTTCCAGTAATATGCCCGGCACCAAGTCACTCCACTACATTATAGTGGACCTTTCAGGGCAGAGTCAACAGAGCAGTTCTTTGAAAATGCTTTCTTCTAGACCAGGAGTTATTAACTTCTGCCAGAGCAAGTGTTCTTAACTCAGGTCCATAGACTCTTAAGGGGCTCAGGGAGTCTATGAACTTGGATGAAAAAACTTACATTTTGATTTTCATTAACCTCTAACTGAAATTTAGCATTGCTTTCAATGATGAATGTAGGCAACAAAATATTGTTTTGAGAAGGGATGCATAGGTCTAACCAGATTGTTGAAGGGACCCATGATATAAACAAAGTTAAAAATTCCTGTTTTGATGCAGCCAGGTAGCACAGCTAGTAAGAGCACCAGCCCCAGTGTCGGGATGACCTGGGGGATCGAATCTGGTCTCAGACACTTAGCACCCACCCAGAAACACCTGGCCATGTAACCTTGAGCAAGTTTCTTAACCCCAATTGATAAAAAAAAAAAATAATAATAATTCCTGTTTTAAATGTGCCCTCTATGGGGAGAAAGTCTAAACTCATTTTGTTCTGTTGGTCCTAAGCCCCATGATTTCATCCTTTAAGACCTGGTGCTGTCTCTAGGCAGGGAGCCCGGAGAGATTATAAAAGGGAAAAAGCACAATTGGGTCTGAGCTACCATGAATTTCATGCCTTAGAACAGACTGATTTAAAGTGCATTCCAATACACAAGCATTCCTATTTTATAAACCCACAAACTGTTAAGATCCCATATGTACAAATAGACAGTTGCACACTCTCTATTCCCCAATTCCACCACCTCCCAGAGACTAGTCACACTATTTGAGTTCTGCATTGTCCACCTTCCTTCTTCTCTTCTCATATCAGTTAATCCTGACTTTGACATTCCTTCACGTACACACACTCACACACAAACCACACATGCATGCACAGAGAGACAGA
>NW_027185664.1:1286887-1311991 GCF_028583685.1 Petaurus breviceps papuanus | reverse complement strand
GGGAAACACGGGTAACTGAAAAAAATCGCCAAAAGAGTAGAGAAGGAAAGGGTCCCAGACAGAACCTGCAGGGTACACCCATACATAGGCAGTAGGACACAGATCATGATCCAGCAAAGGAGACTGAGGAGAAGCCTTAACAAGTAGGAAAAGAATAAGAGGACAGCTCAGTGGCACAGTGGGTAGAGCGCCAGGCTTGGAGTCAGGAAGACCTGAGTTCCAATCAGACCTCATGACACTTACTAGCTGTGTGACTCTTGGCACGTCACTTAACTTTGTTTGCCTCAGTGTCCTCATCTGTAGAATGAGCTAGAGAAGCACATGGTAAACTGCTCTAATATCTTTGCCAAGAAAATCCCAAATGGGGTCACAGAGAGTCAGATGTGACTGAAAAATGACTAAAGGACAATAATGATAGAAGCAGGAAAACATGAAAAGAGAGGAAAGAGATAAAGTCTATGAGCTTATCTTTTAAAAACTTTTTTTAAAGTAACTACATCAATTGTATTTGTTTCCTTTGTAATTCTATGTATTTATTATCTGCATTTAAAAATTATGCTATGTACGGCTAGGTGGCTCAGTGAGTAAGCACTGGCCCTGGAGTCAGGAGGACCTGAGTTCAGATCCGGCCTCAGACACTTAACACAAAAACTAGCCATGTGACCTTGGGCAAGTCACTTAACCCCAACTACCCTCCAAAAAGCAAAAAAAAAAATTTATTCTAAAAAGGGCCCTAGACTTCGCTATATTGAATCGGGGATCTCCATGACACAAGGAAGATTCAGAATCCCTGCTCTAAGAAGAGGGAGTGGTTAATAATCTTAAATGATTCTAAGAAATGAAGGAGAAAAGACCATTTCATTCAGAAAATTGTTAGTGGCCTTTGAGAGAATAGTTTCATTACAATGGGGAGGTCAGAAGTCATGTTGAAAGGGTCAAGAAGTGAATTGGGAGGTGAAAAAGCAGGAGGTAATAGATTATGGTTAGCTTTTTAAGAGTTTGGTATGAAAGAGGAGATTTTGAATGATAAATTGAAAGGATAACAGGGTCAAGGGAAGGGTTTTTGTATATTTTGTTTTTATGATAGAGAAGAAGTGGACTGATTTGTAGGCAACAGGGAAGAATTAGTAGATTAAGAGAGATTTTAAAAATTAGGGAGTAATTCAAAGGGGGAAGCTTTTCAGAGGCAGGAGGATTTGGGATCGAAGGCAGGAATAGGAGGGTTGGATTTGTCAGGGAGAACTGCCAAAGGAAAAGAGAACAGGAATCGAAGTTGACAAGATTTGAGGTATAGAATTTAGAAGATGGATCACACATGCAAATTGGAACAGACCCAGGGAGGGGACAAGCAAGCCTTTATGTCGGTTAAGAAAAAATAAGAGTTCTATTATCTGGAATGATTGAAACTGGGACTGAATCAAATAGTTCAGTTAATGAAGTCATACACACTACACCATACACAAGATTACAGCTTTCAAGGCAGCAGTATGAAGTTCTATTGAATTCAATGGAGTTGAGAAGCAAAGAATGGGAAGGGTCCCCAGAGACTTTCTAATGTAACACATACCTGTTGCAAATCTTGTCTATGTGTCCCACAAGCAGCATTCCAGACTCTGCTTGAAAACATCCAGTGTATGGGGATAGGGAGGGTAAGGAGGAAAGACTATGACTCTCCCCCACACCCACCCCTTCCAATCTGAATATTCTGTTTTTGGAGAGCTCTCATTCAGGGGCTCAACCTGAAGTTCACAAAGAACAGGAACCTACTGCCTCTTTTGTCCATCAACCACTGGGAATATGGGAAAAAGCAAAGATTTCTTAGCCAAAACTAGTATTATTCATTTATCCATGGTATTGTCAGGTCAGGCTGGTCTTCGAAGGAGAATTATTATAAAAATCTGTACCTTTATGTTGGTACTGTTTAGATGACAGCTTACCTAATGGCCAAAACACTCTCCAGCCTCCAATTCTTATCAGCAGGTCTGATTTTAGTATATAATTAGAGAGTGTTTATTTTTCCAGATGAATTTCCCCCTAGGAGCAACATCTAAGCAGGCTCTTGACTTCAGAGGCTGGCTTTGAACTGCAGAAGGATTAACAGCCTGAAATTTTGATAAACTACAGGAACTTATTTGGCCAACCTTGTCTTAACATGCCTTTGGCTTCTCCTCACTTTCAAGGGAAACATGGTAGCTTTCTTCAAGTATTGGAAGGATTAATGTGGGGAAGGGAGATCAAATGTGTGAAAAGGAGGCTAATTTGGATTGGGCATGCATCAATAAAAGCTTTTCTAATAATCAGAGTTGTCAAAAGTGGAATGAACTGCTTTTGGAGCCAGTGACTAGCACATAGTAGGCATTTAATAAATGTTTATGGATTGATTGGTGTGCTCTCTTTCCCTTGTCCTTGGAGGTCTTCAAGTAAAAGTTGAATGACTGTTGCTCAAGTATGTCATTTGGGGAGTTTATTCAAGAATGAATTAGGTCAGATTGATGAGATAGGGGCTCTGGGAGCCCCCTCAAGCTCCCCTTGAGTCCTTGAAGTACAGGCTCTGGGAACCCCCCTTGAACTCTAATTAAATCATCTCATTTGATGAGGCATTTGCATGAGGCAAGTCTGTTACTAGACTTCCCACCCTTGAGCCTCCACCCTTGAATTGGCCTAGCCCACCATTGTCTGTAGTCTCCAGGTGGCCTCCCACCCTTAATCATTCACTGACCTCATTAACTCCTCCTGAAGACCCTCCCCAAACTCTTTCCCTAGACCACCCCTAGACTCCTCCCACAACCTTCTGAATATAAGACCCCATCCTGTCTTCATGTTTGTGAGAGGCCATACAATAGTGACAGCACAATAGAATGACCTAGCACAGACCTACTCTGTGTCCAATACAAGTGAACTCTTAATCAACTTTGCTTTTCTTTGGCTGAGAAGACTTGAGTTGAATTCATTAGGCAGGACCCAGAGTGTTGGTATTTTGGGGTCTCCAGAGCAACCCTAACCCTCTTCAAGATGACTACTGAGATTCCAACTCAACATTTTGTAATTCCAACAGAAATGTTCACACAAACAAAAAATGCCCAGAACTTTTTGTTATCTCTAAGGAAGTAAAATTAGATCTGCCTCAGCAAAGGCAAATTCTAGCCTCTACTGGCTTCTGGCCTGGTGGATGTAGTCTGAGATAATGAATTGAGAATCAGTCTCGGACAGAGGAAAATGTAACTTAGAATTCTGCCTCTGACACATAAAAGCTCTGTGACCTTGGGCAAGTCACTCACTGCCTCCTAGTTTTTAGGGATACAAGTTACAATCCAGGTGAAGAGTTCCCCTCTGACCCTCCCCACCCTGTGCAGACAACAAAAGGCCTCTAGCATCTTGGTAAGCAGGAAAGGTCAGTATCTTAAGTTCATAAGTATGAGAACATGTTTAAGTTTTTGAAGACATTTGGGTTTTTAAAGGTCTTATTACGGTTAGGGATAACTACTGGACCTATGATTTCATTGACATGAGGAGCTCTCAGATGAGGAAATTCCCTCTACCAATGCAGGTCAGCATCTTCCCTGTAACTCACAGTCTCAGAAAGTGATCTAGGGGCACTGAAAAGTTAAGTCCAGGGTCATTGAACCAAAATATTGTAATACTTGAAAAGTAAACCTGTGTTGTATGTGTACCAGTTGTATCAAGTGCTGGAAATTGCTAAAGTTGGTAAAAAAAAATCTCAAGGGGCGGCCAGGTAGCACAGTGAGTAAGACCACCGGCTCCAGTGTTGAGAAGACCAGGAGATCGAATCCCGGGCTCAGACACTTAGCACCCACCCAGAAACACCTGGCCGTGTAACTTTGAGCAAGTTACTTAACCCCAATTGCTTAGGGGCGGCCAGGTGGCTCAGCGAGTAAGAGCACTGGCTCCAGTGTCGGTATGACCTGGATCAAATCCGGGCTCAGATACTCAGCACCACACCCAGAAATAATAACTGGCCATGTAACCTTGAGCAAGTTACTTAACCCCAATTGCTTTAAAAAAAAATCTCAATTTTGTACTTCCAAATTGAGCCCTCAAGAGACGATCATCCTCTTTGAACAATTAGCTTCTGGCTTGTTCCATGTAAGAATTTTTTGACAGTTTGTTTCTCCTTAATATGAAAGCCGGAATCTCCATTGCTCTTTCTATACCACACCTATGCATATATATCAACAGATCTTCTTGTCTCGCCAATCTTCTTCAGCTATACCCCAAATTAAAAAAAAAATCTATCTCCAGTGTGGGTCTTTCCAGAAAAGGTATTGATCATAGGGTTGCTGGATTATGAATGGAAAGCTGAAAGTGACCAGAGAGAGAAGCCATCACATCTTAGTGTGTCAGGGAAACCCTTCTTATTACATTTTAGAATGCAAGTCAGTAAAAGGCCTTGTTCTGTGCATTTGTTACAAGTTTAGGCAGGGAGAAACATTATTTGGCACAAAGAGAAGGGTGTCTCTATTGGGCAAGTGGGCTTATCTCCCCTATCCCTCACCCCACATATCTAATCAGTTGTCAACATCTTACTTCTGTCTCCATGAAACCTCTCACATCTGATCTCTACTGTATTCACAACCTCACCACCCTACTTAGGCCTTAAATTACCTCCTGCCTAAAACTGTCAGTCAGCCAACTAATCAACATCTATTAAGCACTTACTACTTTGTGCTAGGCCCTGTGCTAAACTCTGGGGATGCTCAGGTGAGAAAGGTACTCCCTGCCTCCAAGAAGCTTACAATCTAATTGAGATAGACAATGCACAAAAGGAAGCTGAAAAGGAAGTAGGAAGGGAAAGGTACATGGCTAGGGGCATGATGAAGAAGCCAAAGAATTTCAACACAAGTGCAGCTGGAGAAGTCAAAGATTATTGCAACGGCTTCCTAATTGGTTTCCCTGTTTCAAGTCTCTGCCCACTTCAGTCCGTGCTACACACTGATGCCAAATGGGTCTTTCTTAAGTGCAGATCTGACCATGTGACTCCCCTAATCAATTAATTCCAGGGTCTCTTGTCCCTGGGACAAGCTTTTAAAGCCTTGCATGACTTGACCCCAACCAGTACTTCCATGGAGCCAGTTCAAGTCAGTTTCTTGGGAAGTTAATGGTTATATTTTCAGTATGAGCTTTTACACCTTAAAAATCAGCAAATATCTCAAATCAGGGCTTGATTTATGTTTTCTTGATTGTCTAGACTTAAGAAAGTGATGGAAGCTAATATTTATTAACAGTTCAACCCTCATTAATTATCCTAAAGCAGGAGTGGATTCAACCACTTTGAACCTGATATGGCAAGACAACAAGGTCCCATCTTTCTTTGGACAAAGGAACAAAAAACTTCAGTGACCTCAGTCAGCCAGCACCCCTGTTTATGGAGCTGATCTCCCCCTTTTCCTCTAGACAGCATTAACTTTAAGAGGGGACCTGTAACACCAATGCAATATTTACAGAGCCTATGGTGACTATAAATATGCTGGTGTAGTTGTGAATTCCAAAATGTAACAGGCTCTCCACATGGAGGACAAAACTAAAGCATTTATTCAAATACCAGAAAGCCAAGTCCCAGAATCAGAAGATCAAAGTCATTACAGTAACCACCAAGTTGGTGCACATAGTTAATACAGCAAACACCCACATTCCCAAGCCTTCAAAACAAAACAGGCTCCCTCAGGCAAAGATCCTCCTCTCCTCACTCACAGTAGCTGCTCATCCTTTAGCTGCTCCCTCCCAGCAGTTCCTGCTCCCTCCCAGCAGTTCCTGCTCCCTCCCAGCAGTTCTCAGTAGAAGTTCTACCACAACAAGTTCTGTTCTCCAAATGTCTTCTCCTCAGCCTTCACACTGCTTACTCCCAGAAATTCTGGCTCTCTAACTTGGGCTTTCCTTTATATAAAAGGTATTAGCTCCTCCCTGTCCTGCCCCATCTTGTTATGTCAGCAAGCTCATCCCACTGTGGGATTCACAAGTTCTGGGTCTTAATACTTGAGATAATTATGAGCTTGAAACTACGTGCTAAGTAACTGTTAGCTTGCCAATACAAGGGCCATGGAAGATCTTCAAATCCCATTACCACTACAGGACCCCAAAGAAACAATGCAAATTAAGCAAAACTGTGCCATAAGACACCACTTTGTTTAATATATATATATATATTTGTGTGTGTGTGTGTGTATATATATATACATATATATATATATGTATTTGTATATGTATTTTTTCCCCCAGAGAGCTGGTTGTTAAACACTTATTAGCAAATCCCTGGTCTCTATCTTTACAGATTCACTGGATATTACCATTCCCTCCTATACTTTGTGATCTGGTCAAAATGGCCTTCTCTCCATTCCTCCCAGATGACACTCCATCCATGACAGTCTATGCCTTTGCCAGTCTACTAACTACCCCCAAAGCCTAGTATGCCCTCCCTTCTCACCCTCCACCTCACAGAATCCTCTTCTTTCAAGATTCAGCTCAAGTACCACCTTCAACAGGAAACCCATCTTGATATCCCCAAATGTTCTATCTCCCAAACAATCATGTATTTAACTACTTAGTATAGATTTGTATTTATTCTTGCTCTTCTTTTTAAAATATATTTGTTCCTATATTAGAATGTAAGGTCCTTGGGAACAGGAATTGTTTCATCCTTTATATTTGCATTTTTAGCACCCAGCACCTAGCACAGAGCAAGGCACCAAGTAGGTACTTAATTACTTAATTAATTAATATTTGTTGATTGCTTGATTCATTCTAAGTACTAGAACAGAAAACATACAATCAGGCTGAGTTCACAGTTAGTGCAGTCATTAGCCTGGGGAGAATTTGTTGAGTTTCTGGAAGAGGAGGGCTTGGTGAGCTGCTAATCTGTCACTGGTCTTGGAGTTCTGAGACAGGGTAGGTCCTGTCCATCTTTCAATTGTCCCCGAGTGAACAATGGACTAAAGGAAAGCAAAACAGAGGGAGTAGCTATTTAACACTGCAATAGAAGCTTCATTTAAAAAGGATATGGCTCATCTCCTGAAAGGGAAAATATGTCAATTTCCTGCCACTAGAAGCCCAAATCTCTTATTTTAGAGGAAGAAACTGAGGCACACAGAGGTTAAATGATTTACATAGACCGATACAACCATTAAGTGTCTGCTGTGGAATTTGACCCCAAATCTTCCTGCCTCCAAGTCCAGTGCTCTCTCTACTATGCCATGCTCATTCTTAGAGAAGCCAAAAAGTCAGAACAAATTCATGTTTTTCCATCATGTCATTTACTTTCTTCCTATTGTCGCTGTTTTTGTTTTTGTCCTTTTTTCTCGAAAAAGACCATGACATCAGGGAGATGATGATATGACTTTGATTTGAGTGAGGGAGGGCTGTGCAAAGTCATCAGCCTCAGTTTCTCCGCTGGAACCATCTGAGTCCGGTGGTCGGATATTCATTAGAATGACTTGAGATGGCCCAGGATGCAGTGGGAGACTTTGGTCCTTTTAAGTTAAGGTCTTTTCAGGTTCTCACTTTGAGTGAGGCGACTCCCATTCAGTGAATAGGCCTCTTTAAGAATCGAGTCAAGGGATGGACACTTCAATAAAAAAAAAATCAGGCTGGGAGAGGAAGACCCTCAGGGTTGCTGGCCAAAAACAGTTTACATTCACTCTGTGCCAGGAGGGCCCCCAAAATAGCCATTAAGTGGTTCTTGGTCAGGGAGCTATTGTCCTATCAGCTCCAGAGTGAAATGGGTTTAAGGTTTGATCTTTGAAAAGAAATTTAGCCAGTGAAATTGAGCCCCAGTGAACTAGGTAGCTTTTGGCCATCAAAATTTACCTTCCTTTGGAGAAGGAAAGGGATAGGGACATAGAGATGGAGATGGAGAGGAAAAGTACAAGCTGAGTTACCCAACTGGCTGGGTCCCCGTTCAGGCACCTTGGGCTACTCACAGGGTGTGTTTGTTCTTCATTCTCAAAGAGGACCATGACATCAGGGAGAGGATGACCTGATTTGTAGTTGACTTTGATTTGAATGAGGGAGGGCTGTGCAAGGTCACCCTTCAGAGCTGTCACATGCTATTACAATTGCAACAATATACAAAAAATTTATCTCATGATTGTCATTAAGATTTAGTGAACTCTCTTCTTCCTGATGTCACTCTGGTAGTAGCTAAACACTGAAAGAGACACCTAACCCCTCCACAAGCCGTGATAGACCAATCCAATGGAATCCAAGTTGTTCTCTGGTCTAAATGAGTTTTTTTATAAAGTAAGACAGCATCATAAAATGAAAAGGGGTGCTAGTTCTAGAGTCAGAGGACCTGGGTTTCAATTTCCTCTCTGATATCTAGCACCTGTGTGACCTTGGTCAAATCATCACTTCATTTCCTCAGAACCGGAACCTAATATTTTATCAGTAAAATGAGGAGTTTGGACTCTGTAGTCTCCAAGGTCTCTTTCCTTACCGTGCCTGCCTCAGACATGGATTCAGTGTTCAGAGTTCAGATCCAGAAAGCAACTCATTACTCCTGATCTAGACCCATCATCCTATGACCCTATGAAGTCAGATTGTTGTTATTCAGTCATTTCAGTTATGTCCAACTCTTCATCATTCCATTTGAGGTTTTCTTGGCAAAGATATTGGAGTATTTTGACATTTCTTTCTCCAGGTCATGTTACAGATAAGGAAGCTGAGGTAAACAGAGTTAAGTGACTTGCCCAGAGTCACACAGCTAGAAGTATTTGAAGCCAGATTTGAACTCAGGAAGATGAATCTTCCTGATTCCAGGCCAGGCACTTTATCCACTCCACCACCAAGCTGCCTAGCTGAAGTCAGGACCAAGCATTAAAAAAAGTGAATTCCGCCTTTGGCATGCTAATCAAAAAAGGGTCTTTTCTAAACAGGAAGGCAGGCAACTGGATGTTCTTTCAATTAAATAGGTTCCCAGTAAACACAGGAATTCCACTTCCTTATCAACTTATTAATCTTCTTAGCCTCTGATCAATGAGAAAAAAAATCCATTTTGTTGATTTGGAAGTGAAACTACCCAGCTTAAATTCTCCTACAGTGTACTATTACTTGAAACACGTCAGAGGAAGGAGGTAGTATGCTTTGGAACAATTATAGAGGATCTGCCAGAGAAGCTAATATTCATTTATAAACATCTCAGCCTTGATTAATTATCCTCAAACAGAAGTAGCCTCAGCCACTTTGAACTTGATGTGGCAAGACAACAAGGTTCCATCTTCCTTTGGACAAACAAACAAAAGGGTCTGGTGTCAACCAGCACCCCTGTTTATGGAGCTGAGAGTCCCCTTTGCCTCTAGACATCATTAGCTTTTTAAGTGGAGACCCCAGTTCTGAGGAACCAGGAAGACAGAGAGCAAACAGATACTATCTCCAGAGTCAGGAGAAATAAGCTGTTTTCTGAATCTGAACTCTAAACAGCGAATTTATGCCTGATCTGGGCACTGTGAGCATGCTATTTGGCAGAGGGCTGCTTCTATTCCCCTGTGTAGAAGGCCAGAGCCCTGAAAGAGTTCATTCACTTCCCATGGGTGAGCAATTTCCTCCCAAGTGACTACTCACTGATGGCAGACCCAATTCCATGTAAGATGGATAGCCTGGTCTGACTGGTTTCACCTACCTTACTTTATTCTTCAAGGAAAAAAAAAAGAATGGAGGCGCTGGGCCAAATTAGGGCCCAGATAATGGCAGACTTTTTTTTTAAATAATAAAAAATTAACATGAAAAGGAAACCTCAAGAAATAGTATTAAAAGTGAATCAAGACTTGTTCCTGGAGGATGAAGTTGGCATTAAATAGTAGAAAAACAATGCCAGCCAGTCTCTTCAGTCCTCCCTCTAAAACACACACACACACACACACACACAGACACACAGACACACAGACACACTTCCACAGGGGCAATAATTCTCAGTCTAGAAAGTAAAAGAAAAGTTCATGTGAGTGTGGGAAAATCTCCAAGGCCCACCCCCTTCTCCTAGAATGCCACCAGCCCTGCTTTTTTAATTCTCTCTTGGCTTGATCCCAGAGGAGTTTTGTGTCTGAAGCTAAGGAGGGTAGCTGTCTTATTTAACATCCAAAGTAACCTCCTGGCCTATTGAAATGGAACCCAGTCCTCTGAGAATTCATGGATCAATAATTATGTTTTCTTCTATTAAAGAAATAAGCATCTGAAAGAGGACATTAAAAGAACATCACAAAAAAGAAGGCATGTCTCTATGTGGGAATGTGTACCTTTACACAAACCCAAAAGAAATAAGACCAAAGGGAACCAAATTTCTTGATTCTGAACTGGATTATTTTAATGCAATTTGATAAATATTTGCTAAGCATTTTGATAGATGCTAGCACGACAGAGATGAAATGAGACCCAGATCTGTCCTCTAGGAAATGACTGTCTAATTTGGAGACATGTACAATATAAGATAGAATGTGCTAAGTGAAAAGATGAAGCTCCAGTTGCCTTTTGGAAATCTTCACTTAGACGTTGCACCAACAATTTACACTTGACATGTCTAAAATTGAAGTCACCTCCAAAACACGTTCCTCCTTCTCACTTCCCCTAAATACTATTAATGCCACCACTACCCCCATCACTTGGGTTTGAAACCTCAGGCAGGGGTGGGGAATCTGTGGGAGCAGATGACCCTCTAGGTCCTCAATCCAAGTCTAATTCTCTGCCTCCAACTCTAACCCCAATCCTAAATGCCTGGTACTCTAACCTTAAATGTGACCCATTTCCAACCCTAACACAACTCTAACCCTAAGTGCCTCCAAGTCTAACCCTTTCACTAATTCCAAATTTCACAAAAGAAATCGCCCTAATAAAAAGATTTGTTCTATAAAACCTGGACTAAATCAAAAGGTCCCACCCAAGGACCTAGAAGATCATATGTGGCCTCAAGGCTACAGGTTTCCCACCCCTGCCTCAGGGTCATCCTTGAATTTTCCTTTACCCTCATTCCCCACCCCATATCCAATCATTTATTCATCCAATAAGTAGTTCTTAATGATAGTTCTTAATAGGCTGCCATTTGCAAGGCACTAGGCTAGCCACAAGGGATATGATGACAAAAAAAAAAATTGTCCCTGCCTTAGGAGGAGCTGACATTTTATTGGAGATAGATGACTGGATAAGCCAAGTCAATAATCTTATCAAGGTTTGTAAATTGCACTTCTCAAAATATCTCTTATATCTGTCACTTCCTTTCCATTGACAGTCCTACTACTGTAGCTCAGATCCAAAAGTACTTCTAGCTTAGATTTAAGACTATTATAATAGACGCCTACCTCTTCTCCCCGACAAGTGTTTCCCCTCTTCAAAATATCCTGAAAACCAATTCTAAAACAATCTTTCTAATGTCAAGGTTTGACTACATCACTCCCCTGTGGGGGGAAAAATATCTGACCGCTATTTCCATAAATTCTGGGTTAGGGGAAAGGAGGTATTATGAATTCGTGCAGGTGGTTTGGAGTCAGGGAGTCCTGAGGGACTTAGGAGCTGAATGACTCTAAGTTGCTTAACTTCTTTTTTCCTTGCTTTCCTCATCTGTAAGGTGAGGATAATAATAGTGCCTCATTCTCAGGGTAGTTTTGAGGATCAAATGAGATGATAATTATAAAGTTCTTAGCACAGTGACTGGAACATAAATAAGTGCTTTATATTTTAATATCAGGGACTTTTTGCTTACTCATACTTATATTTCCAGGTTTTAGGACATTGCCTGGATTATAAAAAGGGCTTAGTGAATGCTTTATCTATCTACAATACTGGTTTTATGGACAAACTCATTCCAAGATCTAAATCAGGATTCCATAGAAGTAAAATTAAAATTCTACTTCTTGAACTGGCTGCTCCAACAGTAAGAGCAGAGATCCCGGGGCGCTAGAGACTGGAGGAAAGATGTCTGGACCTTCAGCAGGCCAGTGATATGCCACAACAATAGAAGTAGTAGAAGGAAGGGGCGGAGAGTGAGGAGCTCCAATAAGCAGCAATGACTAAAAGGAGATAGCTCTGGGGGCAATGTTAGTGAGAAGGGAAGGGGTGTTTCTATAGTCGTACTAATGAGCAGGGGAATTCCTCCAGGGGTTCCAGGGGGGAGCTCCAATAAGCAGCAATGACTAAAAGGAGATAGCTCTGGGGGCAATGTTAGTGAGAAGGGAAGGGGTGTTTCTATAGTCATACTAATGAGCAGGGGAATCCCTCCAGGGATTCCAGGGGGTGTATACCATGAGGTAGGAGCAGGGGCAGTTGTTTATAAATGAAGAAGACGGTGAATTGGGGTGATACAGAAAAAGGAGTCCTGGCTCTAGATAGTAGTAGACAGAGTATTGCTTAAGCATTTACTATGTACCAGGAGTCAATCCCTAGACTCAGAAGCTTACATTCTAATTGGGAGAGATGGGAAAGACAACACATACCTTTTTACAATGTTTGTAAAACATTTTACATGTTTTTGAATTTGATTCTTACAATAATTCTGAGAGATGTGTGCTATTGTTATCATCCCCATTTTCCAGATGAGGAAATAGAGATAGAGGTTAAGTGATTTGCTGAGGGCCAAATAGTAAGTATCTGAGGTAGGATTTGAACCCGGGTTTTCCTGACTCCAATTACAGCACTGTATACACTAGGCGCTGGACAACAAGCCACCTACTTGTTCCACATAAAAAGGAGCTAGAAAGCAGGAAAAGAAGGGGGAGGGGGAAGCAGGACAGAGGCTCCTGGTGAGGAGGTGAAGAGGTCTGAAAGGTAAAAAGTTGGAGCCAGGAATGAAACAACTGTAGACTGAGTATTTCATGAAATGGGCATCTGGGCCAAGTTCTCAGCAATTGGAAGAGAGGGCCACAGAGCAGACCACCTCCATGATGAAAAGGCTGCTGGAAGATGAGCAGATGGAAAAGTTCAGAGAATGAGACGTTGAAGGACTTGGGTTTAAATTTCACCTGTGATATGTGACCTTGGACATCACTGAGATTCCCCAGGTCCCAGTCTCCTCATCTGTAAAAGAAGGAGGTTGGATTAGATTGCCTCTGAGGCTCCTTCCGTTTCTAGAGCTATGACTCTAGGACCTATAACTCCCAATGTATGTGGACTAAACAAGGTTGGGAGTAATCAACAGGCCTCAAACCCATCAATGAATTAGGAGGATATTTACTCAAAGCATGTGAAGACTTACCCCTGTGGAATAGTCAGATCAGAATAATCTGTTCCAACAGCCATGAAAGCCGCTGAAGCAGACTGTGGAGCCCTTAGAGCCTGATCAGACATGGAAGACACCAAGGCCACCCACTGTATCCCAGGCCATTGCCAGCTGTCCTGACTTTTATCTTGCCACTGGACTTCAATGACTGGAAGAGTGAGGCTGATGACTTTGTGCAACTCTGCCTCACTTAAATCTAACCCAATTCACCTCATGATCTCAGTGGTCCTTTTCAAAAGAAGAGGAATAACAGTAACTAGAATCAGATTAAAGTCATGAAAGTTACCCAGGTCATCCACTATACTCCAAGCCATTGGCAGTCATCCTAACTTCTGTCTTGTCACTGAACTTCAATGACTCTGGAAGACAGAGTGAGGCTGATGACTTTGTACAGCTCTGCCTCAATTCCAATTCACCCCATGATGTCACCAGTCCTCCTGGAAAATGAAGGATGAACAACAGTAACTCAAACCAGATTAATAAAATGTTGCCTAGAGGAGGTCTTTAGAGGATCTATTTTAATGAGCATGTAAAAATGACTTGTAATCAGCACATTTGTTTTTAGATGTTTTTAAAATATCAACTCTAGATCCCATCTACCACTACTAGAGTCTTCTTCTTCTTCTTCTTCTTCTTCTTCTTCTTCTTCTTCTTCTTCTTCTTCTTCTTCTTCTTCTTCTTCTTCTTCTTTTGCTTTTTGCAGGGGGGGAAGGCAGGGAAATTGGGGTTAAGTGACTTGCCCAAGGTCACACGGCTAGTAAGTGTTAAGTGTCTGAGGCCAGATTTGAACTCAGGTCCTCCTGACTCCAGGGCCGGTGTTCTATTCACTGCACCACCTAGCCGCCCCTACTAGATTCTTCTTTATGCTTTAAACTTATGCTATCACTAAAGAAATAGTTACTGAGAAAAGGCAAATTTTACACATCCCACCACCTTTTGGGTCTGAGTAATCCCAAAATTTGAAACTGTAAAATCCAAATTAATAAAGTGTTACTATGTATTTGAAATTAATCTCCTTGCTTTGTTTTCTCCTACACAGAGTTGTTATCTCCACCTTTTTGTCTCATTCCTAGATTGCAGCCTCTTGCATCTATGAAACAGTTCTTCATTTGTACTCTCTAATTACTATTCTTTTTGGTTCTTCTGGCTTCCTGGAACCCACCTATCCATCACTCTTCCCTGGCCTGACATTCCTCCCAAAATATCCCTCTCGGCCATAGCACAAACTTACCTTCACTCCCTAAGGCATCTTGAAGGTTTAGAGATCCACTAGTTCTTAATATCTGTAAAGCCAGTCATGGCAGCTGTCCTGAGGACTGCTGCTATGAATAACTTTCTAGGTATAATCACATAGTATAATGAACTCTCTATTCAGGAATAAACTAAAGCATAACATTCAAGAAACTAAAGCATAACATTCACAACAATATAACAATTTATTACTAAGGTGGCCACAGAGTCTTAAGCAAAACAAATCATTTAGTAAGTCATAATCTCCTCAATCAATACACAGTATACAAGTAGAGTCCTTTTTCATCTTGACTCGAGGCTGACTTTCAATCATCCTTAAACCAATCATCCTTAAGGGGTAGAAGAAAATACAAACAAGGTCACAGTAAGTTACCATCTCTTCAGTCAATACAGAGTATCCAAAGTAAAGTCTTGACTCAAGTCTGGCTTCCAAACCCCACAGCTTCTCCTCCATGTGCTCACCACTCCCAACTCTTGCCTGGATTTACAGGTAGGCAGTTCTCGCTGCTGTTCCATATCTCAGTTCATGGGGACTGGCTCCTGTTCCATATCTCAGCTCACAGGGACTGCTCCACTTTTTAACTTTTTCTTGTTTTTTCTTTCTTGTGTTTTTTCCCCTTTTGTTCTGATTCTTTTTTCACAACATGACTAATGTGGACATATGTTTAACATGATTGAACATGTATAACCTATATCAGATTTCATGCCTTCTTGGGAAGGGGAAAGGGAAGGGAGAAAAATTTGGAACTCAAAATCTTATTAAAATGAATGCTGATTGTGTGATGACTGACTGATAAACTTAGCTTTTTCAGCAATGCAAGGATCTAAGATAACTCCAAAAGACTCATGATGGAAAATGCTATCCATATCCAGAGAAAGAACTTTGGAGTCTGAATGCAGATGAAAGGATACTATTTGCTCTCCTTTCTTCTGTTGTTTTCTTTTGTTTCTCCTTTCTCGTGGTTCCTACCATTAGTTCTATTTCTTTACATCATGCATACTGTGAAAATATGTTTAATATGAATGCATAAGTACAGCCTATATAAGATTTCATGCTGTCTTGGGGAAGCATGAGGGGAAGCAGGGGGAGAAAATTAGAAATTCAAAATCTTATGGAAGTGAATTGTTGAAAACTAAAAATAAACTAATTTTAAAAAAATTTAGAAATGAATGTTGAAAACTATCTTTACACGTAATTAGAAAAAAATAATATACTATTAAGTAAAAAAAAATGAACTGCTATTAGATATAGTATTATACCATGTTATATCTAATATAAACTACATATTATGTGATCACTAAAAAAAATATTGAGAAAAGGCAAATTTTATATTTACATATATAATTTACTATATATAATATACTATATATTATATGTAATTTACTACGTATATAGGACAGCTAGGTGGTACAGTGTATGGAATGCCAGACCTGTAGTCAGGAAGACTCATCTTCCTGATGCGTGGGGTACAGGGACCCCGAAAATTCCCTACAAAATTTATAAAGACTTAGAGATATCTCAGGGTATGAACAGGAAGCTTTTATTCAGTTCTCATGAGAAGAGGGCATCGCTTTCACCAGGACAGACTGATGGAAGGAGGCGTGTTACAGAAAACAAAACAAGGCTTTATACCCTGATGCAGTCAAGCTCCTCCCACCACTGTCTCTTGCTCCCATTGACTGGGATGCGGGCTCACAGTCTAAGCGGTAAATTCTCTCCAATGACAAGGAACAAAGAAACCCACCACTATCCCTTAGTGGCTGGGAGGTGGGCTTAGAGCGTAGGCATGAAAAAGACAAAGAACAGGGAAACAGAGTATAGCCAATTCAAATGTACATGTCCCTGTTTGGCAAATGATAAAGCAAGGAAGGGTCTTGAAAGATTTCTAAAGGGCTTAATGCTAATGTGGCAGTAAGGGAGGGGGAAGGGTCCTGAGTTGTATAATTTCTTAGGAAACCCAGGACTCAGGTCTGTCTGGTCTTAAAAAAGGTCTGTCTCTGGTTTCGAGATAATCTCTCTCTCCCTCTTTCCTCCCCCTGAGAAGTCTTCACAGAGGGTATGGAAGATGTATCCCACTCACTGAGTTCAAATCTAGCTTCAGATACTTACTAGCTGTGTGATATTAGGCAAGTCAATTTAACCCTATTTGCTTTGTTTTCCTCTGTAAAATGAGTAGGAGAAGGAAATGGCAAGCCACTCCAGTATCTTTGCCAAGAAAACCCTAAATGGGGTCAGAAAGAGTTGGACACAGCTGAAATGACTGAACAGCAACCAAAAGCTAGATATAAGGGACTAAAGATAAAACATCTACATGCGGCATCTGGTACAAGACAGGATGCATATATTAGTCTGGGAAGTATGAAACTTGAAATTCAATTTCACATTCCAAAGAGGTGGCTCCAGGGAAGAATATCCTCAAAGGCATTCATGGAAGATGCCTACCTCTTCTACTTTGTTTATAAGCCATAGCTTTTATTGAATTTTCTTCAGCTGCTTCTTCAAACATACTTCTCCATTTCATAAACTATTTCCAACTTGGATCCAGTTGGGATGCAATTTGGTTGCATTCCTACAAAGTTGCTAGCATCTTAGATAAACCATTCATTATTAGGTAAAGCTTTGTATTTTCTGTGGACCAGGATACTGGTGGAGCTGGGGAGTAGAGAGTTAACACCTCTCCCTTACCCCATCTCTCCCCCTCCCACCTTTTCTCTCCTTCTACCTCCCCCCACTCCAATAACATCAGCACAGAGACTATAGAGAAATTAAAAATGCAGACCTGGGGTGATTTGAGTTAACGTTGCAAACTCTCCCCTTCCCCCCCACCCCACTGATCTGGGATCCAGCTGTGGGCCCTTTGGGCGAAAACAGTATGAGTGGTTTTTAGGATTTTGACAGGGAACTCTGGAAACTCTAGGAAATCTTTTTGTTTTTTATTTGATTTTATCTTTATGAATTTTTTTTTCAACTACAATGAGAACTCATTTTACCTGGTGATTTTTTAATATAAATTAATTAAATGAATTGATTCTTTGAATCCTTAGGCTCTAAGTGATCTATTATACCAAGCACAGAACCTCTACAAGATCATGATTTAAAGCATTATGTTAGCTACTTCACTGTTCAGGGTCTTTACCCAGAGCTAGGGAGAGAGAACTGGGGTTTTGCCATAAGTGCAAAAATTTAGAGGGCACTAACTTCACTTATACTACTATAGTCATATAGAAGCAACTAAGCCTATCACCTTGTTAGTGATAATAATGAGTTCACATAGAAAACTATTAGGGTGAACTTACTTTTCCACCCAGGTGATTGCATCCAAGGTAAGTTCTCATGTCCCCACTTCTCATCCATCAGGCTTCGAAGTCCTATGGTCTTTGCTCACGGAGGCCAGTCAGTGTCTGCGGATAATTCCCTCTTCAATTAAATTTGTCTTTAAAAGCTGTCTTGAAGGTTCCTTCTATACTATTCACCCTAGGTATGTGAGAGGTCTGAAGATCCCATGAGGCTGCAGCTGAATGGAGGGAGAGAGGGTGAAAAGAGATAGCTCCTGGCAACTACTTCAGTTCTCTCAGAGAGGATGACCGTCAACAAGAGGAGAGTGCAAGCCTGGTCATCTCACCGACAGAGTTGTAAGGATATTGCGTAACCAAGGTTAACTATAGAATGCTCAGTTAGTAGTATTGCAAACTGCTTTGTAGTCTAATGAGGCAAAGTATCAACACCTTAGTGTACTGTAATAGTAGTCATGTTAAGTTACTAAATACTGTTTAATTTCTTCTATTATAAATGCCAGTGGGTATCATGTCTTTCATATTTCTTTTGTGTGTAGGAATAATTTACTTGTCTCATATGTGATTCATGATTCACATTAAGTAGCTTTTCCTGCCTGCTTTGGAGAAACCCAGACAAGAGCCAATAAGCCAAGCATGTATCCTCATACATCCAAACATATCCCCATTTGGATACAAAACAGAGAGCAACCCCTGTTGGTGCAGCAGGAGAAATTTAAGGTTAGCTATATATGTGTATGGGACAGGTAAAAGTGTGGTTTCTCAGACTTTCTGTAAAGTAAGTAAGTCCTTAGGCCTTAGGCCTAAGTTTCCATTTTTTTCTAGAAATTATGTGACTTTGAAACTTTAGAAATCTTTCTATATAGTTGCTCTATTCTAGTCAGCCCTTCTCACCCAGCTTACCATAAAAGAGTGAAGATTCTATAGAACTGCAAGAATTGCTGAACAAGACTGCTGATAAGGAGGAACAGGCAGTAACCTTGGGAAAGAAGCTCAGTCCCTGGTTCTCAGACTGAAACTCCTAGATAATACTAAAAATAACGAAGAATAGAAAGGAGCTGGCAGCAGCAGGTGGATTTAACCAATCGAGGAACAGACAGTAGCCTTGGGGCACTCAAGTCCAGATAAGAATGTGTCTAGGGTAAGACTGAAAGGGGGTTCAGTATTCTAAGATTGTTACTGTACCTGCGTAATGAACTTCATGTATTATACTGTATATTATCCAACAAGATTAGAGCCTCATTAGTAATAATTATGTTAATGTTTGTAACCCTTTTCTTATTTAACCCAGCTTTAGCTTCTGTACTGTGGCCTCCTCTCCTGGGCATTGTTCCAGTGACTGGACCCCCGCTTCTCACGAGATTCTAATAAAACTTCCTATCTTCACTTTGAGGTCTCTGAGTAGTCAGTTTGGGTTAGGGTCTTTGTACCCCAGACACATGTATATGTGTGAATTTACATGTATTAAATATGTTTACATGCACATACGTATATATACATATATGTATGTATGTGTTGAATTGATGAGACAAGAACCTTGCCTATAACTAGATTTCTAAATAGTTTGTGACAATTGACTTCTGTGTGGATAGAAATAATAGAACACTTCTAATATCTGGCTTTTGCTGGAAGCTATAACTGTTACATGGTCTTTCAACCAAAGCAGCCTCTTGGACATTTATTTTTGTAATTGCCAGAAGGCACTAAGTTCATACAGCAGTGCTCTTAAGTGCTATGCGATGTTTCTGGGTTTCTCTGCAGAAAAGAAAGTCTGTATTTACTTCAAAGGAACTATGAACTCTTCCCTGTGGCAGCAGCTATTCCAATCATCTCCTCACCCTCTAGGAATCGTCCCAACCAGATGAGTGAATCGGGGCGGGGAAGAATGAGTCACAGATGCTGTGTGGCTCACCTCCTCCTGTGTCAAAGAAGGTGGACAGGCAACACTCCCATAGACACTGTAATAAGTATTTACTATGGATGTTGAAATATTCCTTGTGCTGGAAATTTTCACTTCATCTTCACAAGTAAGTCAGGTAAAATTTAAGTACAAGGCAAAAGTCTGTAAATGAGAATCAGAAAAAAGGACAGGTTTGGGCCTGTGGGTACATTCTCTCTGTCTCCCTCTCTGTCTCTCTCTCCCTCTGTGTGTGTATGTGTGTGTGTGTGTGTTTTACTTTGTCTCAGGTAACTAAATTTATAAGGAAAAAAAATTTATTTATCAGTTCAGTGCTGACCAACAAAATTTATTGTTAATAATGGATAACAAATCTGTTGTTTAATTTAAAAAGTTACTTTTGTTTTAATTCAAAATCCTCAAAAATAACAAGTGATAATAAGTTTTAAAATATGTGGTAGACACAATATTGTCTATTATATAATGTACAATATATAAAGAGGGATCTGGGTTCAGAGAGTAGAGTGGGAAACAGAACAATGGGGAGAGGAACAGTGTATGCATGTGTATGAGGAAAAGTCTGCAATGGAAAAAAATTCTCTCTCACACATACACACACAAACGCACACACACCACACATACATACACCCCCCAAAAATGTCAGAAATACCCTTTACCCATTTGAATAATAAAGAAATTCAGGGCTTCAGGGACCCCCTTCTTCATACCTCTCCTCTCCCATGAAGATGCTTTTTGAGTGGATGTTAGCTAGATTAAGATTTGGAGCTATAAAGGATCCTAGAAATGATCCAGTTCAACCCTGTCATTTCATAGATGAGGAAACTAAGGCCCAGAATGATTAAATCACTTGCCCATGGTCATATAGATCATCAGTAGTAATAGCACTGACATTTTAATTAAGCTTTTCTGACTCATTGTCTTTTTAGTAAAAAAGAAAAGGAAGGGAATAAGCATTGTTATTGTGCCTACTATGTGTCAGACACTGTGCTAAGTGCTTTTCACAAATATTATCTTACTTTTGCTGTAGCAATTGTCCAGCATCACTGACAGAAGGGGC
Organism: Petaurus breviceps papuanus; assembly: GCF_028583685.1. Classification (NCBI taxonomy): domain Eukaryota; kingdom Metazoa; phylum Chordata; class Mammalia; order Diprotodontia; family Petauridae; genus Petaurus; species Petaurus breviceps. The sequence continues at coordinate 1,291,261 of NW_027185664.1, read as the reverse complement.
TATAGAGTACCTTAATTCTAACTTTCTGTTTACAATTGCCTTGTCTCTTTAGTTCACTGTAGTAGAGAGAACTATTCCAACAATTAGGAGACAGGAACTCTAGTCCTGGCTGTGAAGTTAGGTGGCAAAATTACCTCAGTGAGTCATTCCCTATCCTGGGCCTCAGTTTCCTCAACTGTTAATCAAGAGGTTTGGGCTGGAGGGTATCAAGTGTCTCTTCCAACTTTGGCATTCTACATCTTATAGCCAATAAAGAGCAATCCCTTTGAAACAAATATGAACTGAAATTCATTCAAAGGGGGTGAGTTTGGAAACCACTGGGAATAAAAATGGTGAAATCTGAGAACTTGAAGGGAAATGATGCTCTGAGTGGAGGGAAGCCACTGAGCCTAGAAAAATTGGTAGCCTCAGCAGAATGTATTGTCCTTACTTGAGGTTTTCAGGCAAAGGCTAGATGACCATTGGTTGAATAAAGAGATTCTTTTTAAGGTGGAGGTTTGACTAGATTGCTTTTAAAATCTCTTCCTCTTCTGAGATTCTATGATTCTGTGAAAACTACCAGGCGCAGAGTGAGAAGTCGAACCAATTGATAATGCCTGAAGTCTACATATCTGGTTGAAGAGGCAATTTATAATAGAATAACTAGCATTTATATAGTACTTTTTAGGTTTGCAAAGGGCTTTATAAATATTATCTCATTTTATTCTCACAACAGCTCTGGTTGGTAAACATTATTCTCCCTATTTTACAGTTGAGGAAACTGAGGCAGACAGCAGTTAAGTGATTTGCCCAGGGTTACATAGCTAGTAAATTTGTGAGCTTCATTCTGAAGACATTTAATAGTCTTCTTAAAAAATTCACCCCATTTCATAAGCATTTATTAAGTGACTAATATGTGTCAAGCACTATTCTAGGCACAGGAGATACAGATACACACAAAAAAATAAAACAGTGACTGCTGCCTGCTGTCAAAGAAGTTACATTTTACTATAAGGAATCAACACATACAAAGATGAATAAAATACAAAATCCTTTTTTGGAGGGTGAGGTGGAGGGAAGAGGACAGTGCAATGACAACTCACAGAATCAGCAAAGGTCCATGGGAGGTGGCTTGGAACTAAAGCATTGGGGGTGGGGAGAGACATGTCCCCAGGAAGAGAAAAAAAAACCCAATTCTTCAGCACAACTTTGAAGCATTTTATATAGAAATCCTCTACTTATTCTATACCCCTTATCACAGCAGTAGCCTGAGCTAGAAGAAAAGCTGCTGTCTTCACTTTAGGTTTCTAGGACCAGAAGAATCTGAGTTCTTAGAAATCCACCCAAGCTACAAACTTTAGTGAAATTGTTGCTTTGGGGAGTGGGAGGTGGATGGCAAGGCTGCATAAAGAAAGGCTTTCAAAGGAATTGGTCCCTGAGAGGAGCCACAGGGAGTGTTCTCTAAGATTTTGCTGTCATTGGGGAATATAACTTAGGATGTAAATTCTCAAACGATCACCAACTGAAGTGTGGAAAAAGAGAAGCAAGTGTTCTTTGCAGAGGAAAAAAATGTTGCACATTAGAGCCTTAGAATGAATCTACTCTTATAAGTCTAATCTGTGAATAAACTGTGCTGAAAAATTCCTCATGGATTTACAAGTTGCTATAAGTCCCCAAGGAAATGGGTTTCGAGCTATAAACTTGCCTGAGGTACACAGATCTGCACAGTGTAGTGAACATTTGGGAGCTGACATCTTTCCACAACAAAGACACCTCTGATACTAAAAACCAGTCCTATCTGGCTTGCTGTCCCCTGTGTTAAATAGCACTTAGTGTGAGCTTAAAGGTAAGTTAATGGTTGCTGGCTTAAGGAAGAGAGAGGTTTAAGGAATGAGAAAGTGTGAAAGCAGTCCAGCTAAACTAGCTTTCTTAAAATCCTGGAAATTTAGTAGCATTTCATCTTTTAATTCTTTTCTTAATATTGCACGACTAATTTGACAGCAAACATTATTCACAATGTTTAATCAACTGAAGTGAATTGATATGTGAAGCCTTAAGGGTTGTTTTTAATTGTTATTATCTCTCGCTTCTATTCCACACTATATTTGGGTTTTTTTTTTATATGCCAGTCATACTTGTTTCCATCTACCTTAGAAGAACGAATCTTTATTGCCTTTTTCAGAATTTTGAATAAACACAATTTGAGCTTAATTATATTTTTTTGAATATACCCCAATTATAAAGAAATTATGTGTCCCTGGGGGTCTTCAGGTAAAATTGATGTGGAATCGAATATGTGTCTTGGTGACAGGATTGAGTGTATAATCTGATTGATATACATATCTTCTGAGATGACCACCTGGCTGAGAGAGGAAACAAGACACAATAACCTACCCAGGGATGAAGAGATTGCCTGGATGCATGAGAGTTGCACAAGTTGCCAGGTGTTGGTAGCTAGACCTGATTGGTTGAGAGTGTCACATGAGGATGGGGTTTTGTTTGTTTATTTTTAAGGACCAATGGGCAAAGCCAGAATCTGGAGGCCATTTCAGCTATCATGCAGGGACCTGTGAAGAGAAGATGCCATTGCCTAGTTCAGAGTCCAAAGTCGTACTCCAGCCAACAACTTAAAGATGATGATAGAAGCAGTGGGAAACTAGTCCCCTGACCCCAGCTTTAATCCTGGGTAGTTCCCAGGAGTCATTTAACTTAAAGCTAAGCAGAGTCAGTGAGTCCATGAGATGTCCAATGTTAGCACTGTGCTGATAATTTTCCTTAACATTCTGTTTACTTTCATCCATTAGAATGCAAGCTCCTTGAAGGCATCAACTGGCTTATATGTTTTCCTTTGTATTCCTACCCCTAAGCATAGTACCTGGCATATAGTAAACATATAATAAATTCTCTCTCTCTCTCTCTCTCTCTCTCTCTCTCTCTCTCTCCCTCTCTCTCTCTCTCTCTCTCTCTCTCTCTCTCTCTCTCTCTCTTTCTCCCTCTCTCTCATTCTCTCCCCCCTCCCACTGTAATGGTTTTTTTTTTTAATTTAAACCTTCGATTTTGCCTGTGAAGATACTCCCAGAGAGGGAAATCCCTGTAATAATGCAGATTACCAACTGATCTGCAATTTACAAGCTTAGAATTGACTGGAATACTGGGTGATAAATGATTTTTCAAGGATCAGTCAGCTCTTATGTTCCAACTTGAACTTGGGTCCTGACTTTGAGGTCGATTCTTCATCTACTCAACTTCTCATATCAAATCAACCAATAAGATAATGTTTATAATATACTTAGCAAAACGCCTGGCACATCATAGGCACTTAATAAATGTTAGCTCCCTTTCCTCGTTCCCTCACTTCATCCCTTTATAAATAAAAATCCTTCCTAAGTTCATTCTGATCTACAAGAAAGAATCAGAAAGCCTAGGGAGGGATGGCTATAGATAACCTTAGATTAAGCAGAGTTTTGTTTTGATTTTTTAAGTAGAGAGGAAAAATAACTTTGTGCCAAGTTTTTCCCTTGGGGTGGTTCTGATAAAACAGCCTGAGAATGCCCTAAAGAAATATAGAAATAAGGGGTTCTAGAATGTGATATCACAACAATTATAAAATGAGTCCACATACAACAAACAAACTGGACTTTGGCACCCCTTTCCGGACCTTTCTGTTCCTGCTTCCAAGGCTGAGTTTGTGGTAGAGCAATTACGTTGGCTAAATGAGAGAACTTTCTGAGCAGCAGCTGGGCCTAGTAGTTTAGGAAGGAGGGCGGTGGCTTTTAGGATTTAAAAATGCCTGGTCACAAGGAAGATTCTTTCATCTTCTAAATGTTTAGTTATCTAGGCTGAACCGGAAACCTGGGTCACTGTGATTGAAAGGGATCTTCCTCCAATTCTTGAAAATTTAAACAGAGAAGTGACGTTTCCCCTGAAACAAGGACTTCCAGTGGTGAGCTGGATATCTCCTTGGTTCCTTCCTCAGCCTCTAGGGCTAAAGCTGTTTAGGGTATACATTTTATTTAGTTTTAAGTAATTGGTGAGCTTGTTCAAAAGGATGTTCAGGAAATGAGGAGACTTTATCGAATCAGATTAATTACCTTTAAGATATGAATTGAGAGTATGTGAGACAGATGGCTTCAAAGTCAAGATGAGCTAGGGTCAAGTCTCACTTCTGACTTATGCTGTGTGACTCCAGGCACTCAGTACTTCAGAAACTCACACTGAAAAATGCAATTGCTGATTTGCATTATTAAAGGGAATTTCCTTAATGTGAACTTCCTATATCAATGAGGAAGAAAGAAAGAAAGAAAGAAAGAAAGAAAGAAAGAAAGAAAGAAAGAAAGAAAGAAAGAAAGAAAGAAAGAAAGAAAGAAAGAAAGAAAGAAAGAAAGAAAGAAAGAA
>NW_027185664.1:1285159-1286877 GCF_028583685.1 Petaurus breviceps papuanus | reverse complement strand
GAAAGAAAGAAAGAAAGAAAGAAAGAAAGAAAGAAAGAAAGAAAGAAGATGGAAGGAAGGAAAGATAAAGAGGGCAAGAAAAAGAGAGAAAGAAAGGAAAAGAAGGAAGAAAAAAGAAGGAAGGAAGAGAGGGAGGGAGGGAAGATGGGAAAGAAGGATGTGAACAGATTAATAGAAACTAAATTTCTGGCCCTCTTGTCAATATTATAATGTGTTTTTCTTCACAGTTAATTTCTGACAAATAGGCAATATTTATCCATGGCTAGAAAATTAATAATAGATTGAGCTTCCATCCTCCATTTTAAAATTAATGATTGTTTCTAATTTAATGGCATGTTTAACTGGTGATCAGAATCCTCATTAGGACTACTGTCAGTGTGGAGTTTGTTGAGACTGGCAAAGTGATTAAAAAAACCAAACTTTATGCTTATTCTGTTGTTCCCAAGGCTATCTTAAAAGAAATTAATTTAAAGGAAAAAAACCTCAAATAGTATGTAGTTATAACAAATCTTCTTGACCTTGAAGAAGAGGTGACAAAATGCATTTCTCTCCCTTGTTTTCAGTGGCAAGGCTTATAGGTGTGGATCATTGCCTACACTGTCAGATTCATTTGATTTCTTAGTTGATTTTTCTAAATGGCTATTTTGTTCATATCTGTAATTCTTTCTATCTAGTCTGTGTAAATCCTCCAGGATCTCTATTGGTTATATTTAGATAATATTACTGGTTGAATGAGTGGAGGGAAAAGCATTTATTAAGTGATTACTTTGTGCTAAGCACTGGGCATACAAATAGAAAAAAAAACAAACAAAACAAAGCTAGATGGTCCCTGTTCTTGAGGAGCTCACACTCTGTTTGGGGGAGATATAAAAGAAAGTTAAGCTGCAGGGCAGTTGGAAAGACCCAGAAGTCGTAAGGGTCTGTTTGCCGTCTGTCATATAGGACATAAGGTAAGGCCCATAGGCACATCAGACATTGTCAGATGGCAGTGAGAATTTATAGGGCAGGCTATTGTAGATGTAAGAAGGACCTTACAAGGCAATGAAAAGGTCTCTGGTAAGGCCTGCTAGTCTTGATCTCACTACAAGGAATCAAATTGGTGACTCTTATCTCCTCCAAACCAGATGAGTCCAGATGAATTCCATTAACCTGGGGTTGGGGGGTGGGGGTGGTAAGGAGAGAAGGCAATGGGGGAAATGTACCCTCCAGGAGTAGGAGGTCTTCCCTCTCCTCAGCTATCCTGGATGACTTTATACCATAGCAATGTCTATGGTAATAGCTACCTAGCTAGCTATAGTCCTGAATTGACTAGAATTTGTAAAAACAAAAACTTTCCAGGGTACATCCTGGGGTCAGTATAGATTCTGTCCAATTTTCCTCACTGTCAATAGTACCACATAATGACCCACAATGTTCAGAACAATGTCTTTGCAGTACTGTAATCTTCTGATCCAAGAAGAGATTCAGTAATTTTCAGTTTGTTCTATTTACAAATACTAGAAAGCCTAATATTTTAGAAAGAGTCTTACCGGGGTGGCAAGGTAGTGCAGTGAGTAGAATGCTGGCCCTGGAGTCAGGAGGACCTGAGTTCAGATCCAGACTCAGACATAACACACACAAGCAAAAAAACCTAGCCATGTGACCTTGGGCAAGTTACTTAAACCCAATTGCCCCCCAAAAAGCAGAAAAAAGAAAGAAAGAAAGAGAGAGAGAGAGAG
>NW_027185664.1:1230535-1285059 GCF_028583685.1 Petaurus breviceps papuanus | reverse complement strand
AAGATTGAAATGAACAAGGTTTTCATGTACCTAGTACTTTTTTTTTCTGAAACAAATTAAGAATTAACTTCTGATACCCCTTTCAGGACTTGGGGGGTGGTGGTGGTGGTAAAAGGCATACCTATTCTTCCTTTTAATGCTTCCAAAGACATTTTATGCAGTGACAAATTGAAGGTAATATCAGTAAACGATGGCACCTTTGGATCCAACAGAATGGTATTTGGATCAAAAACTTGCAACTACCACCCTACTCATGTGAACTGTGACATCAAGTAGGTCTATAGTCTTACGCCATTTTGTTTACAAAACACACAATACACTCAGTGCATTTTGCTCATTCTTTCTGTTATTTTTAAGATCCTCTCCATTGGATTGAACATAACTTAGACACTGGATTTTATCAATGATTTCCTTCTCGATCTTCGAAGCTTCAGTTTCTTGTTTTGGTTTCTTCGTTATGTTCCCTGTCCCTCTTTGACCCTTATCCTTTCGTTCATGATCAGACCCCCAAGGCTGGGCCACAGGGCTGACTAAGCCTCCTTGTATTGGGAGATGTGAGGTCAGTGGGGCAGGGTCCTTGCTCTGACTAAACTGGAAGAATATAATGGGCCACTTTGATAGGTTTCCAGGCCCTTCCTTCCCATCACGTCTGAGGCATCTCCATAATTAAGCACCTTTTCAGCTTGCTTGATAGTTCCTTCCAGTTTACTTTTCTTCATTTGGCTGACTGGACAGAATCAGCAGTCTGCTGCTTCTTTATGGGTTGGAAAAGCAGACTATTTGGGCAAAATCACTGTAGCCATGGAGGTTCTCTACCCTATGACCAGGCTTCTAGGCACAAGCCTTGCTGCTGGTGGCCTGTACCTGGCTGGTGGGTTGGATGGGAAGGGACACTGAAAGGAACCTCCAGGTGTTAAAATTTTCTGGTATGAATTTGTAAAGTTTTTACCTTGCCCATGGGGTTCTCTCTTCCGATCTTGTGTAATTAACTGTAATTACTCTATATTTTGGATGTAATTCCTTCCTTCTAGAAATAATTAACAACAACAACAATAAGAAATCTTTGATGCAGCTTTATCTGATAAAGTCCTCATATCCAAGTTATATAAGGACTGAATTCAAATACAGGAGAACAAGAACTAGTCTCTAATTTATAAATGGTCAAATCAGATATGGGGAATCCAAACTTCACAGAACAAATCCCTTAATAAAAGGATTTGTTCTGTAAAATTGGTCTCAGTCAAAAGGTAGAACCAGAGGACCTAGAAAGCCGCATCAGTCCTTGAGGCCACACGTTCTCCACCCCTGGGTCAAATTATCTGAAAAAAAAAAAACAGTTCTCAAAAGAAGAAATCTAAGCTATCAACAGACATGAAAAAATATTCAACTCATGAATAACTACAGAAATGCAAATTAAAACAACTCAGATTCTATCTCATACCCATCAAAGAAAATTCTGGTTGTTGGAGGGCCTGCAGAAAAAGGCACACTTCCCTTTTGATGGAGCTATGAAATGGTCCAACCATTCTGGGAAGAATTTTGGAACTATGCTTCCCCCCCCGCAAAAAAAAAAAATCACTGAACCATGTATGTGCTTTGGCTCAGCAGTATCACAACTAGGCTTATAATGCAAAGATATCAAAGAAAGAGGGAAAAGATCCATAAGTACAAAAATATTTATACCTTCTCTTTTGTTACAGCAAAGAACTAGAAACATAGGGATGTCCCTCAATTAGAAAATGCCTGGACAAATTATGGCATATGAAGTGATGGAATGTTTTTGTGCTGTGAAAAACTGAAAAACAGTTTCAGAGAAACCTGGGAAGAGTTGCATGAGTTAATGAAAGTAAAATAAGTGGGACAAAGAGAACAATTGATTTGGTAACACCAACATCATCAAGAAAAACAACTTTGAAAGATCTGAGAGAGCCTTAAGAACAATAACCAACCGCACTTCGGAGGACTGATGATGAAGCATGTTACCCATCTCTTGAGGGGCATGGAACTCAAGATACAAATGAAATGTACATTTGTAGACATGGTTAATGTGGGGATTTGCTTCATTCAACTAATATTTAATAGAAATGGGTTTTTGTGGCAATTTGAGTAGGGGAGTTTGGGATAGAGGAGAGGAGACTAAATACTGTTATTGAAATAAAAAAGAAGGAAAGTAAAGAAAAAGAGATTATTGAAGTATTTCAACAATGCTTCAGAATGGAATAGAAGATAAGTCAGTAGTAAACAAATGAGTAGGACAGTTTTGAAAATAAAATGTTGAATCATAACTTCAGGTGCAACATTTGTTTCCTTTTCTAATTTGCATAAAGAAACATTCATCTTATTTAGTGTTCATTAAGTTCAGAATATTTTAAAAATAGAATAAACAGGAAACTATGGAGGGGAAAATCCTTCCTCCCAAGGTTGAAGATGTTTTCAGAAGGTGATTAATCCACCATCTAACTGATTATATTCAGTAAGCACATTTTGATGACAGTGTCAATATCCAGTTATATTAGATCTTTCTCTAGTCAAATACTGCTAAGAATGTACAGTGGATTTCAGTCTGCCTTACAGAAAAATCAAAGCTCTTAATTCATTAATTTTGAGTCATACTTTCTCTCTTTGCCATGTGTTTTATTGTGTTAAAGTGGGCATAGAGCTGCAAGAGAGAATAATAAAGAAATAAAGGGAAACATACAAAGTGTGATTTCCTATTTTACAGCCATGTGACAGAGAGGTATACAAGGCAATTTGAGATATACTAAGGCATTTCCCCTCTGTCCTCTTTGGGGCTGATATCATGCTGACATGAACTTTGAGCTGCCAAGCTAAATATACTGGGTCCTAATGGAACATCAATGGAAATAAAATCTGATGAACAAGAAACTCAGTTGCAGTAAATGTAGCTTGTCAACCATAGTTATTCCATAAAGGTGTCCAGGCTGAACTATATGTACTCCCAAAGAAGCCAGCCACATCAGTTCATCTTGCATTTGAAGAGAAATCAAGACTGAGTATGTGGGTAGGATGTTTATTTCGATTATTCTGGTCCAAGTATATAAATGGTGCCATACAGTGACACTATGGTTAGTTCACTGAAGAACAGTGGAGGCCAAGATGAAGTAGTCTTTCCATCATTATAAAACACCACAGAAGGCTTGTAAGGAGAACTGTATTAAACTCAGGCAGTGAAATCTAAAACCAGGTGGAACATGGTGGTGAATGTTAGTTGAGTGATGATTTTTGACTGGAAACCAAACAATAACATTGCGAGTATGTTCTGTGTCTTTTGGGGAAAATTTTGTATTTGTCATTTGTTTGCTATGAATTTGGGGAGTTGTAGGACCATAGTATCATAGTGTTAGAGCTGAAAGGCAGCTTTGAGACCATCTAGTCCAATCCTCTTATTTTAATGATGAATAATCTGAACTCTCCTCAAAGAACTGATTGACCATTGAAGGCTGAGTCATACAACTAGTTGATTTATCTGACATTTTCAAAAAACCTCATGCTGTGTAATGTAATATACACTGACCATGGTATATTACATCATGGTATATGACCAGGTGCTGACTGTGCCCTCACCTCAAAATGCTATTTTCAATGAAAATAGGTGAAAGACCCTTCCACCAATGATAGTAAAATTATTTGAGCTATGTCTATTCCTTGCATCCCCTATGACTTGAGTAGTGTGTGCCAGGTAAATGAGTCACCCATACTTCAGCTTCTACATCTGCAAAATTGAGTGATGCATGACCGGAGCACTATACCATAGAAGTATATAGGAAGGACCTACTCTCATATATTTTTTTCACATTTTAATGTAAACCTGGGGTATGATGAGACAACCTTCTCTGTTCCTCCCCTTCCCTCCCCCCATCCTCTGTCTCTCTTTCTCTCACACACACACACATACACATACACAGTGTGAGTGAAAGTTCAATGTATGAATGAAGATTAGGCTGCATTTAATATTTCTGGATCTAGATATGGTGACAAAGGCTAACTGATTTCCTGTAAAATCCAATAGACTTGGTTTATCTCTGATACTCTGACTTCTTACAAGCACTTCCTTAAACAACTATAATATTCAGAGCACTGTGCTAAGCATTGGGGAAAATATAAATAATACAAAACACACGGAGATCTTCCCTGACGGAACTTGGGAAGGAAGTATGATACAGTGGCAAGAGCCCTGGATTTGGAGCCCAAGGACCTGGGATGACCTATGTGATCTCAGTCAAGAATATTCTCAGCTTTCTCATCTATATGATGACAGGTTGGACTAGATGACTTCTGAGTTACCTTCCAGTTCTCAGTCTATGATCCTATGATCCAGTAAGAAGAAACAGCCCTTTTGCAATGACTATAATGACAATGTAAGTACATCAGAGAGGTGCAAATGAAGTGTTTTGTGAAGTCTGAGGTGGAAAAGATCATTCCTGAAAGGGAGTTCAAGGGAGGCTGCATGGAAGAGGCGGCATATCAGTGGGACTTCAAAGTATGAGTAGGATTTCAACTGGTAGAAATGGGGGCAGGAGGAGATGGAGATTCTCTACATATAGATGGTGTACTTAAGGGCACAGATGTCTTTCATGAAGGATATAGACAAGATAGCAAGTAGCCTGGTTAGGTTGGAACACAGCACACATGGAAAGGAATAATGCCATTTAGGGTAAGAAAGGTAAGGTGATGTTAGACTGTGGTAGGTCATGAATACTAGACAAAGGAGTTCTAACTTTATTTGGTAGGCAACTGGGAACTGTAAAGGGGCTTTAAGTTGAGGACTGACTGGTATGATTAAATATTACCCCCTTTGCAGTATTTTTATTATAATTTTTTTTAACATTGCAGACCACTATATGAACTAGATGAGTCAGAAAACAGAAGTCTAACTCCCAGCATTGGCCAATTCCTAGCCATGTGTCCTTGGCCAGGCCACTTCATCTTCTGAGCCTTAGTTTCCTAATCTGCTACCCGAACCCTATATTCTAACCAGATTGATTTATGTTGTTCCTAGCACATGCCATGTGCCTGCCCTGATATTCTCTCTGCCTGGAATTCCAGTATATCCCATTAAGATCCTATCCTTTTGCTTGGGCCTAAAGAACCACAGAATATTAAAGTTGTAAAGTTCATAAAATTTAGAGCTTGAAGGCACTTTGCAGAACATGTAATCCAAAAAAATGAAAAAAAAAAAGAGCACATAATACAAACCCTTTATTTTACATATGAAGGAGTGGAGGCCCAGTAAAGTTTGAATAACTCCCACAAGGCCTTACAGTAAATCACTGGTGAACCTTGGACTGTAGCTTGGGTCTCTTGACTCTAATTCACTCAGACACTTCTGTGAAATTTTCACTGAACACCCCGATCAGAAATCTTTGTCTTCTCTGAACACCTAAAATGCTTCGTTTATCCCATTCAAAAGGCTATCCATAGGGGGCAGCTAGGTGGCACAGTGGATAGAGCACTGACCTTGAACTCAGGAAAATGAGTTCAAATTCAGCCTCAGTCACTTCCTACCTGTGTAATCTGGGGCAAATCACTTAGCCCCATTACTTCCAAAAACAAAAACAAAAAAAAATCCAAAATGTGGAAAAGGGATTTGATTCACTCGGCCTTGGAGAGCAGCACCAAGAACAATGAGTTGGGGAAACCTTTAGACTCAATTCAGAGAAAAACTTCTTGCCAATCAGAGTTAACTAAAATGACAGTGGGCATCCTCAGGAGGTTCTGGATTTCCTTTACCTGGAGATCTTCAACTGAAAGCTGGAAAACCATGTGGTAGGGATATTAGAAGCAATTCCTGTTTAGGTGGGACTCAACCTCTTAAGTCCTTCCTGAAATTCTATTTTTTTGATTCATGAGAGGCAGTATGGGACAGTGGTTAAAGAGCTGGCCTTGAAACTAAGAAGATCAAAGTTGAAGTCCTGAGCTGGTACATACTGGTTGTACAAAGCCAACCACTGTGTGTGAAGCCAAGCCACTTAAGAGGTACAGGCCCTCTCTGAAACACTAAGGTGCATAGAAAAAGTCAACCTTCAACCTGAATTGGTTGAGGTGGTTTCTTACCACCTCATTTATGTAAACCTTTTCCATAATTTTACAATATTTTCATAATTTCATAATAAAATTTTCATAATTTCATAATAAAAAACTCATATTTTCTCCATAATTCCATAAATACATTTTCTATTGGATGATAATCTATATGAGAATGGGAACTATGTTTTTTACTTTCTGTATCTCCTATAGCATCTATGTATACAGTAGTTATTCAATACTTATCTCTTGAATGAATGAATGAGATAGGAATAAAGTGGAAAGATTTGAGGTTTCATTCTTAGATGGACCTGACATGACTCTGGAAATCCTAGTTGGAATCAACACTCCAGACTATCCTAAGGATGGGCTGTGTCCTGGAGGATAAGAATAGTGAACTCACATTAACCTGACCACTCTCCTAGGTTTATTTTCCTTCATGTCATCTGGCAACAAAAGACATATTAGCAACTTAGCCTCAACAACAAATCTAAAAACTGTTGTAGTCATTTAATTTGGTGATATTAAATCATGCCACATGCGACAATTTTAAGCTACTTTTCTATTCAAACCCATATCTATGAGGTATTGGGCAACATCTCCCATAGTGGCTGCTTTTGCCCTTCATTCTTAATCTTGTAGAATCTGAAGTTCAGGGGGATCTAAATTCAGAATTTGCAGTTCAGGGGACTCTAAATTCAGAAACTATGAGGAGAAAGGAATTAAGTTAAGCCACATCAAGAAGCATTTACTAAGCACTTACTATATGCCAGGCACTGTACTAAGCATTTGGGATGCAAGTAGAAGACAAGGAGTGTTCTGCCCTCAAGGAGCTTATATTCTAATGGGGGAAGAAACCACATAAAAGGGAATTTTAAAGGGGCAGAGAGCAAGAAAGGGGAAACTAGGTACCTCTGTGGATTGTGGTAGTAAACTCCAGAGTTTGAAACTGATCCAGGAGGGGAATAAATGATGGCTACCTTGTACCCTTCCTCAAAATGGAAGTCTGGGAAGAAGCTTAACCATAGGAGGAAGGAGCTATAGGGGCACAGGAATGTTCCAGGGTGAGAAGGCAGTTAAGGCATGGTAGAAAAGTCTGGAGACTCAAAAACAGAGCTGGGAGAGGAATAGAGCAGAATATAGACATATAAAGAATTTTTTCCCAAATGCCAAATACCATTCCACCCTTGAAGACAGAGATGCTTGTTTGTAATGCTGAACATGAGGTGTTTCTTTTTACAATTCTATTGACAGGTTTATATATTGACACAGAGTCACAGACAGTAGTACCTATGAGGGAGCTGAAAGAGTACACAGAAAGGTACCAAATTACATGGCCAGGAGAGCAAGAGGCAACTTGAAGGTATGATGGAATAACTGCTACTATTACAGTTGGAGTGAAAATAAAGGGCCCAGACCATGCTGAAGATTATCTGAAGTACAAGATTATTGGCATTTTTCTGGGGCAGACATTGGATGGCTGGTTGGCCAGAAGATGACTCATTGAAAAATTACCCCGAGTGGCTGTGTGTTCACTGGGAGTCCCCAGTTGGCATTAGAGGTTGTAAATGATGGTCATTCCTAAGGAGTAACAAGAGAGGGTCTGTCAGCTGTGCAATTACTTTGTGTTGGCAGGACACTTTGGAGTCAAGAAAACATTGGCTGGAGTTCAAGGCCAAGATTTTGGATCAGCTGCCACCATAATTTTTCAAAAATGTGATGACTGCTCCTCAAGAAATAGTTTCCTAAGTAGGATGTAGGAATGTCTACAGTTCATGTTTGAAAGACTTTGAAAAAATGAATCCTTTAAGGAACTATCAACATGGCATAGTTACCATAGGCTATTTGGTGTTTAGAATTAGAGAAATCTGAGAGTCATGAGAAAACTTAGAGGTCAGCTAGTCCAACCCCAGCTCAAATCATAAATTTTCTATAATATCCCCAATAAGTGGTCATCCATTTGAATACCTCCAGTGACGGGGAACTCATTACCAAAGGAAGCAATCTGTTCTATTTTTCAACAGTGTAGACTGTTGGGAACCTTCTAGTAAGCTAAAATCCTCTTCTTTATAATTTCTCCCCATTAACCCCAATTCTGAGCAGTAGGACCAAGCAGAACAAAAGTTCAGTCTCTCTTACTTCAAAAGAACTCTAATCTGTCATCCTTCGAAATTTGACTCCTTGTCTTTTCAAGTCATTTCTTCTCAAGGTTAAACGTCCCCCCAAGTTTGTTCAATGAATTCAGTTCCTAGTTTAATGTCTTGCACATAGTAGGTACTTAATAAATTGAATTTTAAAATTAATCATTCCCAACTACCACCTTACTATCCCAGTAGTCATCTTCTTTATATGTTCCAAACTGACAATATCTCTTCTAAACATGTTACATTCAGATCTACACAGAGTGAAAATAACTGACATTTACATAGTGCTTTAAAGTTTTAAAATTGTTTTAAATATAGTTATCTATTTTTAAAAGCCTGGAAAAATAGATACTATTTGTTGTTGTGTCATTTTCAGTCATATCTGATTCTCTGTGACCCCATTTGGAGTTTTCATAGCAAAGATACTGAACTGGTTTGTCATTTCCTTCTCCAGATCATTTTACAGATGAGGAAACTGAGGCAAACACGGTTAAGTGACTTACCCGGGTCACATAGTTAGTAAATGTCTGAGACCAGATTTGAACTCAGGAAGACAGTCTTGCTGACTCCATGCTGGGTACTCTGTCCATTGTACCACCTAACTACCCTATAGATACTACAGTAGATATTATAGACATTTTTTATATAGTAGATATTATAGACATTCAAATTATTCATTTGAATTTTGTAGATGAGGAATCTAAGATTCAGAGATGTTAATTGACTTGCCTAGGGTAACATAGCTAGTAAGAGTCAGAGGAAGGATTTGAACTCATATTTTCCTGACTACAAGTCTAGCATGGTATCTACTACACCATGTTGTCTCTCTTGCAGTACAGCACTATAGATGTGGTTAGTCGAGAGCAGAAAATAATAAGATTATTACCTTCCTTGAAATAGGAACTAAACTTTTAAAAACATATCAATATCATTTATTTTTGTATCACTTTCATTTCCAAACATAACTCTCCTTAGCCTCTATCCAGAGGACCATCTCCTATAATGAAAGAGAGTAATAAGAAAAACAATTTAGCAAAACTACCAACACACCGACTCAGTCTGGCAGTGCATGGAATATTCCACACTCATCGTATATTATTCCCTGATCCCCCAGCTCCAGCTCTGAAAAGAAGAGTTATATTTTTCATTTCTTCTTTAGATAAGCTTGTTCATTATGATTACACAGCATTTGGTTTCATTTTTTTGTTCTTTCCATTTACATTGTTATGGTCATTGTATGCTTTGTTTTTTGGGTTGTATTTTCCTCAGTTTTCATCAGTTCATTTAAGTCTTCCTATGTATCTCTGTATTCTTTATATGCAATTGCTAATTACTATGCTGAAATAGGCAATTATATTCATGTACCACAATTTATTTATCTATTCCCCAACTGATGAGCAACTATTTTGTTTCTAGTTCTTAGCCATGATAAAAAGGCTAATACACATATATATATACATATACGCACATAGTGTGTGTGTGTGTGTGTGTGTGTGTGTGTGTGTGTGTGTAGGGGATCTTTTTACCACTTATCTTCTTGGGGATATATATGTTGCAGTGGGTTCTCTTCCCAAAGGATATGGGTATCTTAGTCATTTCTTTAACATACAAGTTCCCAATTGTTTTCCTGAAAGGCTGGACCAATTCACAGCTCCACCAACAACATATTGATGTGCTTATCTTTTCATAATCCCTTGAAGATTGACTATTACATCTTTTACAATTGCCAACTTGCTTCCCAATTTTTTTTCCTCCAGGATTTTAGTGGGCAGGGTCTGTACTCAGAACTGTGACTGGCACTCTAGTTATTAATATCAAATGAAACATAAAATAGGAAACATATGCTTACCAAAAAATTTTTTTGACAATGACTTGGAAAATGTTCGAGTGAAAGTTCAAATGGAGAAATTACTCTCTATAGAGGATGTTCAAGATGGTTTTAGAAGACATTGTGTTGATTTCAGTAAGCCCTGCAAAATTGTAGATCTTACTAAATATCATGTAAAATATTATTAATACTAAATATTATGTAAAATCACTCAAGCTATAGCCTAATTATACACCCATGAAAAATAAATTGGATGAAAAATGTCTAATTTATAGGATATGCTATTGGATGACCTACAGAGGTAATTCATCAGTAGATATACTTGGTACAGGCATTAGACATGGACAGTGAGCTAGATCCAGAATTGAATAGGGAAAAGGGATAGTTTCCACTAAAAAGTTATATAGTGCTTTCATTAAGACTAAGGTTCTCAGGGCAAAGCCAAGATGGGGACTAAACAGGAACTCCACTCTGTTCCCACTCTGATTCACCTCCAATACCTGTAAAATATGATACTAAACAAATTTTAGAGCTACAGAACACACTAAGTGACAGAGAGAAACAAATATCCCACTGAAGGCAGCCTGGCAAGCCAACAGGGAGGGTTTATCACACTGGGAGCCGTGAACAGCCTTGGGTGGTTCTTATCAGCTGCAGAGACCAGCCAGAGCAGACTTCAGGAGAGTGAATCACCAACAACTATAGCAGTTTCCAGACTTCTCAACCCATAAATGCCAAAAAGAAAGTAAAAGGTCAGTGGGGACTCTGTTAGAACCAGGTGACAAAAGAGTGTGGTCCGGCCCCTGCCCTTGGGGCAAGAAGTGGCAGAGGCATGGGGGCTTCAGCTGCTGCTGCATGGCTGCCTCAGGAGCTCCTGGCCTACAGATTGTAGGGGGACCAAGTGACCATTCAGAGGGTAATAGCTCTTGCTTTCACCTACTTAGATCTGGATCGCAGGCTTGGGTGGTTGTCCTGGTGTGTGTGGGCAGTGTGCCAGAGCTTGGGGTGTATGTGGAGAGGGCACCCTCCTCAGACCTCTGACAACATTTGCAAAAACCCCAGCCATTTGGGACATAACTCTCTCCACTCTGGAAGCAGAGTTCAACCATAGCTAAGAGCTCAAAAGTCAAGTAATTGTCTGGCAAGATGAGCAAGAAGAGGAAGCACAATCAGACAATAGAATCCTTTTGGGAGGATGAAAGGATCAAAAAATGGCACCAGAAGAAGTCAACAAAGTCAAAACTACAGCATCAAAAGGTTCCAAGAAAAATATGAAGTGGTTTCAGACCATGGAGGAGCTCAAGAAGGATTTTGAAAATCAAGTAAGAGAAGTGGAGGAAAAATTAGGAAGAGAAATGAGAATAATGCAAGAAAATTGTGAAAAGAGAGTTAACAGCCTGCTAAAGGAGACCCCAAAAAATACTGAAGAAAATAACACCTTAAAAAATAGACTAACTCAAATAGCAAAAGAGACCCAAAAAGCCAATGAAGAGAAGAATGCCTTAAAAAGTAGAAATGCCCAGATGGAAAAGGAATTTCAAAAACTCACTGAAGAGAATAATTCCTTCAAAATTAGATTAAAGCAAATGGAAGCTAATAACTTTATGAGAAATCAAGATGCTATAAAACAGATCCAAACAAATGAAAAAACAGAAGGCAATGTGAAATATCTCATTGGAAAAAACACTGACCTGGAAAATAGATTGAGGAGAGATAATTTAAAAATTATTGATCTACCTTAAAGCCATAATCAAAAAAAGAACCTAGAAATCATCCTTCAGGAAATTCTCAAGGAAAATTTCCCTAATATTCTAGAACTAAAGGGCAAAATAGAAATGGAAAGTATTCACTGATTGTCTCTTGAAAAAGATCCCAAAAAGAAGACTCCTAGGAATATCGCAGCCAAATTTCAGAGTTCCCAGGTCAAGGAGAAAATATTACAAGCTGCCAGGAAGAAACAATTTGAGTACTGTGGAATCACAATCAAGATAACAAAAGATCTAGTAGCTTCTACACTAAGGGATCAAAGGGCTTAGAATATGATATTTCAGAGATCAAAGGAGCTAGGATTAAAACCAAGAATTACCTACCCAGCAAAACTGAGTATAATGCTTCAGGGAAAATTTTGATAATTCAATGAAATAAAGGACTTTCAAGCATTCTTGATGAAAAAACCAGAGCTGAACCGAAAATTTGATTTTCAAATACAAAAAGCAAGAGAAGGCAAACAGAAAAAAGAAATCATAAGGAACTTATTAAAGTTGAACTATTTACATTCCTACATGGAAAAACTATAAGTGTAACTCAAGAGGCTTTTCTCAGTATGAGGATAGTTGAAGGGAATATATATGTTTACATACATATATGTATATATAGGAGGATGTATGTGTGTATAAGTACACATGTGAGTATGTGCATATGTGTACACATGTATACATAGACAGATCCCAGGATCAGTTGAATCATAAGGGATGATATCTAAAAAATAAAATTAAGAAGTGAGAGAGGAATATAATGAGAAAAGGAGAAAATGAGAGATAGAATAGGGTAAATTATCTCATATGAAAGAGGCAAGAGAAGGGGGAGGAGTCCAGATAGCAAAGTAGAAGCAGGACCTTCGCAGGGCGCCAGCTTCCACCTTCCCTAATCCATGTAAAAGGTGACACTAAACAAACTTTGGAGCTGAAGAATCCACAAAATGACACAGAGAAGCTAACCTCCCACCTAGCTAGGTGGTTAATAAACACTCCTCTCAAATTATAATTGGCTTTGCTGTCCTGTTTCTCAGTTGTCCACTACATTTTGAAGCTTCCACCGAGATAGCCTTTGGCTCTGTATTTACAGCTGGACCAGGCTCCCTGGAACGCCAGGAGGGCAGTCCGGTCTAGGGGCGGTGATCACCGAGTGAAATTCCTCAGCCCCTGGCTCGTACAGTTTTCCTGAGCGAACCAGAAACCTGAGTCCTTCCCAAATTCTTTCAATTCGGTCCAATGAGTGTTCTGTGACCTGTTTCTGTTGAGCGCTCCTGTAATGGTAAAGAGGCTGAGCTGGATGCAGCGTAGATGCCTTTACTGGTCTCCACGGGATGCTGTTGGAGTGCCCTGTTTTCTGTTTCTCTGTATTTCTGTCCAGTAATCATAATTGTCTCTTAATTGTTTCTGTAACCTTTACTTTTATTTGGTTCATGTTTTTCTTTACATCTGTCAATAGATGTCGCTGTGTTTTTTTGGTCACTAGGTGTCACTGTAATTTTAATTGTGCTGTCTACCTGCACTGCTGTGACTTTAACTCTTGTTTTGTCCTATTTCTGACTATATTTATGGATCAACGATCATCTGTGATCTTATTTGTCTTTGTAATCTTCTACTTGCATTTATGGGACAACAAATATCTGTGCGGGGGGGGGACCCCTTAGTCAAAGAGGGCCCCAGTACTATTTGGCCCCAAGTCTCAGCCCAGGGAGCCACTGCCAATGACCAAAAGCTGAACGAATGCATGTCCAGGGCAGTGGTGGCGGTTTTGATTGAAATAGACACTTTCCCCTCCCAGAACAAAGGACCCTTTGGTCCACAGAAATACATCCCCTGTGGGAGGGAGGAGGGTGGTTGTGAGTCATCCCATCAGCAATCACTGGAATGAGATCAGTGTGCCTACTGCAGAAAAAAGGGCCACTAGAAAAATGCCTGTCCATCCTGTAACCCTAATCCAGCCCTCCCCTTGAAAAACCAAATAGGGGGTGGGGACCCCGGCGGCTCCCAACATCCTATCCACAGCTGATTCTGACCTGCTCTCTTCCTGAGGAATCTCAGTTGCTCCACCTGGAGTCCCCAGGGAAAGGGAGTGCACTTTCTCTACTTCTTGAGGGGTTCCCCTGGGCCCCCTTTCAAAATCCAAACTTTCAGTGCAAGGAACCATCGGAGAGACAAAGCGAATGTTGTGTGTGTTGTTTTGTATATATCCTGTTTCTAGGATACTGGTGATGCCTTCATTGCTCCTACCGGCCCCGGAGCTCCAGGCAGGTAGAAAGGACGAAGACTTCTTCCTTTTGCCCTGCTGCATTTTCTGTATATTCTGTTTGTATGTGTAAAGAAATTTCTAAATCTACCATTCTGTAAGATTCAAAAAAAGCAGCCAAAAGAATGCTGTACCTGAGCTAGAAAGATTGATAGTCTCTTAAAGACAGGTAGTTGGCAGAATACCATTTCTCCTTCTACTCCTTGAATTCCAGCCAAAGTTCTCAAAGTAGAAAGACAAATGGACATAGAGAGAATGGGAAATTTCTCCCCTAAAATCTATCTAAGGGAAAAAAGGGTCACTTCAATGATCAAAGAGAAGTAGGTTTCCAAGCTGCACTTTGAAATAGGACTAACACTTAACCCTTTCCTGGGTCACAGACAACACAGATGTGCAACATCATTGGGAATATAGACCCAGGTAATTGAATTCATTCTGGTTACTATTTGGCACCAAGAAAAAAAATTTAATTCTGTGTAACTACAAAAACTGAAGTTTAAGGTCACCAGATTGGTTATTCAATTGTTTTTTATTTCAAAGTTCAAAATTAAGACTATGATTGTTACTGGTAAACAGTTGTATTATCTGTGTTGTATGAGAAAGTTTCTCTTAAAATATTGAAATAGATCTGAAATTTTAAAGGAATGAACACCTAAGAAAAGTTTCTTTGAGCAAAAAGTCAAAAAGAAAAATCCACTAAGATTCCCCTCCCCATAGTCCTACCTCTGACAAGACTAAGGACAACAGTGCCTTCTCACTGTGATCCAACTCTGACCAGACCAGTGCCACAGTGACAAGTTACAACTGCTAAGATTCTCTTCCCTGTGGTCCCAGTTCTTCTTAGCTAGGGCTACAGAGCCCTCCCCTGTCATCCAGCTCTGACAGAGCTGAGGAGACAGTAAGAGGTTTGAACCATTATGATTTTTTTCTCTCTGTTGTCCTGGCTATAATTGAGCTAGGGCTGCAGTGAAGTTAATTTGCATTAACCTCCTCCAAAAAGAAAAAGGGGGGAAGGTACAGTAGCTATATTGGAGCTACACTGGCTTGTCATCTGCCTACCTAAAGGTTAAATCCCTGGAACAGAATATTTTTTTCTGAATGACATGGGAACAGTTAGACAAGGGAAAAGAAGCTTGTGAAACAAAGGTACAAACACAAAGTTAATCATTATCCTATATACTAAGCCTGGGATTCATCTGAGCTATTAAAGTGTGTGTTACATCTGAGCTATTCAGCCTAAAATTATATTCTTTCCACAGCCTAAATAGTTTAGTAAAAGGGTACTTGACCTAGCTCCCACTAGCAATAGTTTTAGATCCCCAGGTACCCTGTAGTCCATCCCTCTAAGTAAGCAAAGCCTTCAGTTTTAACTTCAATTTCCCAAACCCTCTCCTCAGTGCTCCAGGCTAAAAATCTCCTGACACTTCCCACTTGAGCAGTGCCCTTTTTCTCCCAAATTGACCACCCCATAACCAGGGTCTGCTACTAGGGAGCATTTATAGAGGTTTATTTGGTAGAACATAGACTGATGATGGGCTTTGAGGTGATGAATTTGGAAAAATGGAGAGTTTTCTCCTGAAATATAGAGTTTACTCTGTACCATGAAGCCCCAACTTCAGTACCATCTAAGAGGTCTCTCCCTTGCTGAAAATGATCCCTTTGCTTGTTTCAGTGCCAAGGAATTAAAGAAGGTTGCTAAGGACTCCTGGAAAACAATGGAGCAGGGAAAGAAAACACCCCATAATATAGAGCAAAAAGAGAAAAACCAGAGAGGTACAGCTAAGAGAAAGATGAAAGAGAGAAAATCAGAAAAGTGAAAAAAAAAACTTGTTAGTGAGAAACAGTGTGTTCCGAACTCTGCACTGACTGGTTGTGTGACCTAGAATAGATCATTTAACTCTGAGTTTCAATTCATCTGTAATGTGGGGAGATGAGAAAAAGAGAGGAGAAAATGAGGTCAGAAGTCAACTAGCCTCTTAACTTGGTAATATCAATCATTCTTATATGTAATTTGGAAATGCAATTAATGTCATCTAGCAGTTTATACTGTTGTTGTATTTCTACACTGTATATTGTAAAATCTGAGTGAGGAGAAAAATTTTGTAAGTCCAGTAGTGTTATTTTAACCCTGATTTGTAATATGTATATCTGCTATTTAGAAAAACTTGTAAAACTATCAATTAAGCTATTTTGGGCTGATGTTTTAATGCTAAAACCTATAATTGTTAATTGATTATTGTATGTGGAAAAGAAAAAAACTAACTGGATGAAAACCTATCTGACTAGTTCTGCCCATTTAGAGCAGTCTCTCCTGCTTACAATTCATATAAATTTTCCTTATGTTGTAAAACTGTCAAATCCCCTGCAAACTATCTCCAGGCAAGGCCATTCAGCCTGAGAAAGAAACTTTGTTTCAATCATGTAGTTTTTAAATAAACCTAACTTGCTAAGAAGTTGCAAAGATTAAAAAGGATTTCTATAAATTGGCTTTTATATTTTGGAAGGATGGAAAATGGAATTCCTTACATTACAAGATCTGATATATCTTTATTACTTATCGCAGCCCCATGAGAATAGAAATAATTATAACTGTCTCTAAGCTGTGATCGGTAAAGCTTGTTGTTTAAGGTAAAAAGCACTTGGGACTATAACGAAATTTTATTTTGAGTCTGAATTTGGGTATAGTTGTCTGCATTAAATCAGTGTCTGAGAGGAAATGCCACTAGCTACTCAGAAGAATGTGATCCTGTACTGTCAACAGGTGGAAGTCTATATTTGCTAATGGCTAAAGGGACAATCTTAGCTTCTGTCTGGGATGGGATCCCTCCTGGCTCAGTTTACCCATGAGGTTCCTTTGAAAAGGAATGTCTCCCACCTATTCCTGAGATGGAATAGCTATGAGATGGAACAGATGTTGCATGAGATGGAATATCTGTGACTGTACCTGAATTTACACAGAGCCAAGGTTGTTTTCTCCTGGAATATTTGGAATGTCACATGTCCCTGCTTTTTTTCTTTCTATAATAGGTTTCTATGCTCAGAGCAAGTAATCAGTAAAAGATATGAGCTCTTTTATGTTAACTCATTGGAGAATCTAATATTATTTTTATCTAGAATTAAAACATGTACAGAAAGTTATGCAAACTGCTTAAGATCATTTTAAAAGTTTTCAATTAACTTCCTTCACAAAAGTTTAGTGATCATTTATAAATCTTGAAACTGTTTTGAAGAAGGAAGATCTTTTTAGAAGAAATATTTAAAAATCTCTAGTGTGATTCTAAGAGACCCACTAAAACCTCCATTTGCAAGACATGTTTCTTGCTGAATTGATGTAACAAATTTAAAGCAGAAAAGAACTTGCTGTTTTAACCTGAATTTGTAGATATTTTATTATTTAAGCAAGTGTTAATATTTGTAACTGAATGCATATGTGTAAAAATTCATTCACCTTTTTGAAATTCTGTTCAGCACCCCACTTCCTATTGTACTTTGGGTGGTGAATGCTGTTATGTATGATTGTTAATGATTTACTTCTCAAGTCCCTCCAAGCTCTCCAAGACATGCAGGATGCAGTCTGAGCAGTGTACCAGACCACTCTGCTGTTAAGGTGGCTGGAAGAAAAGACTCAATCCACCACTCTGGTTATTTACAACTGAAGATTAAGAGACTGTCCTGATGCTCCTGTTCCTGGCATTCCTGCCTTTGGCTGGTTCCAAATCCTATGCTCCCACCTTGTACTCTTGGACTCTTACTAAGACAATTGATGGGACTCTGCTAGCAAAGAATGTGACTTATAGCCAGCCCACCCTTTTTCTTTGATCATTGTGCCCCAGATTCATGTTGTTTCCCTATACAGGTATATATTCTGCAAGGACCCATGCTGCTGCTTGTGGAGCAGAAAAGCAGCCTTTGGTCAACCCAGTCGTATATCTGCCCTGAGGATGGGACCCCCGATTTTGGGGGACAGGGAAATGTCACTCTGCCAACTGGGATTGTGTAACCATTGCTGACTGGGTCTCCAGTGGCAGCCGTGACCACCACATTTCATTTCATTGTAATACCCTTAAGTCATGTAACCCAGTTGTCATTGTGGTTTTGGATTGGACCAAACAGGATTGGAAAACTGGGACACCTTGGGAATCAGGTTTTATGTCACAGGAAGGGACCCCGGGGCCTGGTTCACTATTCAACACACTCCAGTGCCAAGGGATCTTACTCCCACCGGTCCCAACCCAGTCCTCAACCCACCTCCTGGTGATGATCAAACCCTGGATGGCCCCCCTGTTCCACCCATTACCATCACCCCTGCAGACATGGGCAGCACTCTGGTAGACCCCGAGTTCCTTGGACCCAAGCTTAACTTCTGACTGCCTTTATGCAAGAACACCTTTGTGCTGGCAGCCCCCATTTTAGTCCCTATCCTAGTTGGCCTTGGTATGGCAAGATTGGCATCAGTGAGTACCACAGCCCTAGTGCAAGAGAACAGTCCCCTGGACTCAGTTGAGTCTGAGTTTAAACTATGAACAAGAAAAAGGGGGGAGTGAAGTACCCACCAGAAATTATACACCAAAGCCCCCTAAACCTGCTAGAAGGGGACCCCTACCAGGGTCCCTGGAAACCACCTGACAGGCCGTAATAGTGAGGGAACATTTCACATATGTTGCTAGAAACATACCCCAGATGCAAGTCTGTTCTTGTTAGGTACCCAAGACTTTACTAGAAATGGTACCCCCTCCCCGCCTTGGAAACATATTTTGTTGTTAGCAGCATCTCGCATTTTCAAAGTTATCCATTTTACATTTCATAATGCTATCTCTTGTTTGGACATAAATTCTTCCCTACTCCATAAATCTGACAGATAAACTATTCTTTGCTCTCCCAGATTGCTTACAGTATCAGCCTTTATATCTAGAGTGAGCACCCATTTAGACTTTATTTTGGTAAAAGGTGTAAGATATTGGTCTATGCCCAGTTTCTGCCACACTATTTTCCAATTTTCCCAGCAATTTTTGTCGAATTGTGAGTTCTTATCCCAGAAGCTGGAGTCTTTAGGTTTAATCAAACAGATTACTATAGTCATTGACTGCTGTGTCTTGTGTATGTAATGTATTCCACTGATCCACTTTTCTATTCCTCAGCCAGTTTGAAGTAGTTTTGATGACTGTTGCTTTATAATACAGTTTAAAATCTGGTATGGCTAGGCCACCTTCCCCAGCATTTCTTTTCATTAATTCCCTTGATATTCTGGACCTCTTGTTCTTCCAGATGAATTTTGTTACTATCTTTTCTAACCTTATAAAACAAATTTTTGGTAGATTAATTAGTATGGCACTAAAGAGATAAATTAATTTGGGTAAAATTGGAAAACCTGGTTCTCAATCCCACCTCAAACACTATCAAGGCATTGATAGGCAAGTATATTCCCAATTACACTAGCACACGGAAGAGCTGCTAGCACAGGTTCTTGATCTGCTTTTATAAAGGAAAGATAGCTTCAAAGGAGTTAATTAAACAATGCAGAAAGATATATAAGTAGAAAACAAAGGTAAAGAAGTGAGTATCCAAGAAAGACTAACATCATCGACAAGTGAAGAGGGTCATAAAATGATGAAGTATAGGGTTAGGGGTGCTCCAGACCCCAAAATGCCACACTGGGTCCTGCCGAATTAATTCAACTCAAGCCTTCTCTCAGCCAAAGAAAAGCAAAGTTTATTAAAAGTTCGCCATATTGGGTAGACTCTTAAGGAGCCTTGGTATGTGGAAGGCTTGTATTGGAAAATTCTATGGTGTTCTCACACACGGAGGCAAGATGGGGTCTTATATATAGAAAAGTTGTGGGAGGAATCTAGGAGTGGTCTAGAGAAGGAGTTTGGGGCGGGTCTTCAGGAGGAGTCGATGAGGTCAGACTCCAGTAATGAGTGATTAAGGGTGGGAAGTTGCTGGACAAAGGAGAGTAGGCTAGTAACAGGTTTGGGTAGAGCCGCAAGTGAAAGGCTTATGGCCTCATGCAAACGCCTCATAAAATGGGAAGATTCAATCAGAGTCCAAGGGGGTTCCCAGAGCCTGTATCTCATCACTAGTTCAGAAGAAATATCAGCACCCTGAAAGTGGAGAAAATCAATTAATAATCTAGTAGACAGTGATGAGATGCAGGCTCTGGGAATCCCCTTGAGCTCTCCTTGAATCTTTGAGGTACAGGCTCTGGGAAGCCCCCTTGAACTCTGATTAAATCGTCCCATTTGATGAGGCATTTGCATGAGGCCATAAGCCTTACATTATGGCTGGGCCCAGACCTCTGTTACTAGTCTAGCCCTCCATTGTCCATCTACTTCCCACCCTTGAACCTATCAAAATATCAATACACCCTTGAACTGGCTGAGCCCATCATTGTCTGTAGTCTCCAGGTAGCCTCTAGCAACTTCCCACCCTTAATCACTCATTGACCTCATCTGACTACTCCTAAAGACCCTCCCAAACTCCTCCTCTAGACCACCCCTAGATTCCTCCCACAACCTTTCTGTATATAAGATTCCATCTTCCCCCCATGTGGGTGAGAACGCCATAGAACGACTTAGACTCTGTGTCTAATACGAATACTAATAAACGCAATAATAATAAATAAACTAATAAACTTTACTTTTCTTTGGCTGAGAGAAGACTTGAATCAAATTCATTCAGCGGGACCCAGCATGTTGGTATTTTGGGGTCTCCAGAGCAACCCTAACTGTTTTTATGGGTAACCTCTTCAGACAGGGTTCCAACTCTCTTAACAGAGTAATATAACTATTTACATACATCACCAGACCAAGAGAGCATCAACATCTGGGTTCACAAAGCTGGAGGGTGCTTAACAACAGCTGCCCAGTCTCATCCAGGAAATCAAAAAGACCTTTGGCAAAGTATTCTCCCCATGAGTGAGCCCCAGGCAAAATACCAGTCTCCCAGAATATATACTGATAGACTCATAGCCAGAAGACACAAAAAGGTGCATGACTCAGCACAGAATGTGTTACAGCTGTGAACTGGGCCAGAGCAAGACATCTGTAATTGATAAAGCAAAATACCTGGGAACAAGAGAATGTTATGGCCTCAGATCCTGGGAAACTGAACTCCAAGAAATAATAACTGAAGTCCACCTTCCTTACCCTTACAGCAAGTTATTTAGTCTCTCTGAACTCCAGTTTCTTCATCTGTGAAATGAAGATCATGTACCCATCCCAAGCTGTTGAGAGGATAATGTAGGTAAAGCACTTTATAGACTTATAGCACTAAATAAATATATGATCATCATCATCTTTATGAGCTCCAGATGCTTGAAGTACTGCCTAAAATTTGCTTATACTGAACCATGCAGTGGGGTCAAGTGCAAAAAGGTGCAGCACTGTATAAAAGAAACTCTAGCAAGGTAATGATGAGGTGGGCTCTGGGAGCCCCCTTGATCTTGCCTTGAGTCCTTGAGGTACAGGCTCTGGGAACCTCCCTTGAACTCTGATTAAATTGTCTCATTTGATGAGGCATTTGCATGAGGCAATAAGCCTTGCTCTGTGGCGGAGCCCAAGCCTCAGTTACTAGACTTCCCACCCTTGAGCCTATCAAAATATCAATCCACCTTTGAACTGGCCTAGCCCACCTTATCTGTAGTCTCCAGGTAGCCTCCAGCAACTTCCCACCCTTAATCACTCATTGACCTCATTCTCCTCCTGAAGACCCTCCCCAAACTCTTACTCTAGACCACCCCTAGATTCCTCCCACAACCTTCTGTATATAAGAACCCATCTCACACCACAGAATAGTGAGAGCACCATAGAATGCCATAGAATATAAAGAGCGCCATAGGATGACCTAGCACAGACTTACTCTGTGTCCAATACAAGCGAATTTTTAATAAACTTTACTTTTCTTTGCCTGAGAGAAGACTTGAGTCGAATTCATTCAGCAAGAGCGGGTATGTTGGTATTTTGGTGTCTCCATAGCAACCCTAACCCTCTTAGTGGGTAACCTCTTCAGTAGGATCAGTATGGTTGTCAATCCTGAGAGAAGGTTTCATAGTAGAGAAACAACTTGAGTGGATCCTTAAAGAGTGGGTAAAGTATGAATAGCTGCAAAGGAGGCATTTTCACTTAGAAAAATCCAAAGTCACAAAGCAGAGACAGTATGGGAGTGCCCTGAAGTTATGTTCCCATAATGTCTCTATTTTGTGAATTTAGACTTTTAAAATAAAGTCTAGCACCTTTTTATGATATAGTGTTAATGAGGGAAAAAAATGAATGAATAAATAGTTCAAGTCCATATGTAATTTACTGTCAGAGAAATTACATAAGTAATAAATGCCATAGGTCAGAGAAGGGAGACATCTCTGAGAACCAAGATTCTCAGAAGATGTTTCACGCAAGAGGTGGGATTTCCTGTGGATGTTTTTTTTTTTTTTTCCCAAAGGATGAGTAGGATTTGAACAGGCAGAGGGTATTGGGGAAGGCATTTTCAGAAAGTTGAAAGAACAGAGAGGAAGAGGAAAGTGTAAGATTTAGTGAACAGGAAATAAACCAGTTTAGCTGAAGAAAATGGTGCATGTAGAGTAGTGGTGTAAAACTCAAATAGAAACAGAGACCACTAATGATAAATAGGGATCCCTGCTGGCAGATATCAACTTAGAAAATCACATTCATATTACATGTGTTTTATTTTATGTTTTAAAATATTTTCAAATTACATTTCAATCAGGGTCAGACTAGAATAATGTTTGCTGTAGACTTCATGTAGCCTGTGGGCTAAGGACTAGAAGGAGAGAAGGGTAGAAAGAAAGGTTGAGGGTAGATTTAGGAGGATGAGGAATGCATGCCTTTGGTCTTAAAATTTGGGACCATGGTCTGACCCAGTGAAACCACAGACTGACTCCAAGGGATGTGTCTCCTTCATTTTGGGGTTAGAAATATGGACCAAATTCTACCTTTCTTGTAGCAACCAGTCAGGGGACTTGTGTCCAATGTAACATCTACTTTTATCACCCAACACTCCCTCACTTTGCTCCTTTCCTCAATTGTGAAAACTTCCATACTTTAGTGCTGGTTATGGACCCCTCAGGGTAGTTTTAGCTTAGACACCAATAGTGGCAGCTACACAGATCACATTAAGAAAAGTCCCCTCCTAGGGGCGGCCAGGTGGCTCAGCAAGTAAGAGCACTGGCTCCAGTGTTGGGACGACCTGGAGATTGAATCCCGGGCTCAGACACTCAGCACCACACCCAGAAATAACTGGCCATGTAACCTTGAGCAAGTTACTTTACCCTGATTGCTTAAAAAAAAAAAAGTCCCCTCCTCCCCCAGCTTACCCACCCTATCTCCCAGATGAATTTCTGGCTTTGGTAAGGATACATTCTGTGCTCCAGGACAGTGATTAATAAGAGGTCCTCCCCACCTCCTACCTCCTCCCCTTTTCATTTTAATTCACAGGATAAGCAGCAATAGAGAAAATATTATTACATTATCTCCATCCTCCGCACTCCCTGTCCCATCCTTCTGAACTTCCCTATCTCTGTTGAGGGTATCAGCATCCTTCCAGTCACTGAACTTCACAATGTCAGCATCATCTTAACTCCTCACTCCTCCTCATCTCATACATCCACTCAGTTACCAAATCTAGTCTTTCCACATCTCCTCCCCTTTTCTTCACTCATACAGCCACACCCCAGTTCAGTCCTTACTACCTCTCTTGGATTCTTGCAATGGCCTCCAAATAGTCTCCTTCCCTCAAGTCTCTCCAGTTTATGATTCATCTTCTCACTAGTCACCAAAGTGATTTTTCTAAATTTCAAGTTTATCAGACCAGTCTCCTCCAAACTCCAGTGGTTCCCCAGAAACTCTAGGATCCAATATGATTTCATCTTTATTTAATTCTCTTAATTTTTTTATGTTGTATAAGTTTCATAATGTTCATGCTTATTAGTGCAACCATACACGATTGCACTAATCTATGCTAAAGTGAATATATGTATATATATATATATATATATGTGTGTGTGTGTATGTGTGTGTGTGTTTGTGTATACACATATGGAGTGAATGCTGAAAACTTTTTTACTAATAGAGTTGTATAATAAAAAAAAGAGTTGGACATCATTGCTATAGAAAACAGAAGGGAAGTCACTGAAGAGTTCTAAGGAAAATGGCATCATCAAAGAAATTAATGTGGTAGTGGACAGTAGCTAAGATTGGCATAGGGGCTAGAGTGGGAGGTTTGGAGTCAGAAAGTACTGAGTTTGAATCTGACCTCAAATACTTACTAAGTATGTGATTCTGATCAAGCCACTTAACCTTTTTCAGACTCAGTTTTCTCATCTGTAAAATGAAGAAAATGTATTTCACATGTATTCCACAGGGTTCCTGTGAGGACCACATGAGATTATTTGCAACCATTAAAATGCAATACATGTTAACTATAAATATTACAAGGGGGAGAGACATGATAGAATGAGCAAGATAGAATAACTGGAAAGCTATTGAAGGAGTTGAGTAATACAGTGGTGAAGACCTTAATTGTTATATATTTAGTTGACATTAGCATTACATGTTTTATAACATTGACACATCTTCAGTCAGTTTCTCATTCATTTTTTATTTGTTTGTCATGTTTCCTAAGATGTTTCCTATTTGTCATGATTCCTAAGATAGTTATTTTTAAATTTTTAGATATTTTAGATTTTTAAAAATTTCCATAAGGTATCTTGCTATGAGAAATATAACTTGAGTCATCTTCAACATTTTATAACATTGAAATTAACACCTAATTTGGTTTTATTGTTATTACAGAAATCACTGTGAAAATGGAGAGAAACAAAAAACTGAAGGAGTTTCAAGAGACACTTTGAAGGAATAATCAAGAATTTTAGTTACTGGTTTAGTATGAAGACAAGGGAGAAAAAGGAATTAAAAATGCCTTAGTGAGAAGGATTCTGAATTGGGAGTGTGGGGCCACAGGAGCAGCAGCTGTCTTTCCTGTTAGAATGTAAGCTCTTGAGGGCAAGAACGATTTCAATTTGGTTTTTGAATCCCTAGCACCTAACACGGTATCTGGAATACAGTAAGTGCTCGATAAATGCTCTTTGATTGATTGGTGCCTAGAACAGAAATCACGTTCCTAACTGAAGAGTATCAGGGATCTTCTTACTCTTCATTTTCTTTTGAGTTAAAGTATGATGCAGGTCTGCTAAATAGAACCCAGATAATCTTCCAGATTATTACTCTTGAGACGTTGTCTGTTGCTGCTGATTTCTGCCCCAAAGTCAGAAAAGGGCTTTGACTATGCAAAAAAGTGTTCCTTGGGGAGGGGATCTGACTGAGTACACACACAGCTGGCTGTTATCAAACATTTTTCAAGTTCTGGTATGTATACATTTCTTTAATGTACCTAGCATTAACTGCTTTATTTCATGCAAATGTGGGCTACATTTTACTCCTAAGGGCATATTCCTCTCTTTCTGAGTATCAGGAGACACGTTTGTGTCACATACATTCTTTCTCAAGGTAGAGAAAGTCTCTTAGAGACAGGACCCCCTGCATGGGGTTTGATGCTTCTGGGCTTTGGTAAGCCCTCTGGGCCCCCTGAAAGCATGGGGTTGGGGGCAGTGCATGGGGCTTTCATTGCTCTCCCTGACTCAACCTTGCTCACAGACTTCCTCCTCAGTTGCAGGCCTTATGGAAAAAGAAAAAATAGAGCAAGGTCCACTTTGCTTTTCTGAAAATATCATCTTCTCTGAAGGGGAAGAGGAAACTATCACTCTTTTCCCCCCCCTCTCTTTATCTGGATCAAATGAAGTAGAATCAAGGCTTCCTGTGATAATTTAACTCTACCCCTTAGAGGTGATGTCTACTCACTAAATGGGGATCACTGGTGTACAAGGAGGGAACAAATGTTCTCTCTTTGTCAATCATTTTATTATATTATTAATTTTCTTTTTTTTTTAAAGCAATTGGGGTTAAGTAACTTGCTCAAGGTTACACAGCCAGGTGTTTCTGGGTGGGTGCTAAGTGTCTGAGCCTGGGTTTGATCCCCAGGTCATCCTGACACTGGGGCCGGTGCTCTTACTCGCTGTGCTACCTGGCTGCCCCATATTATTGATTTTCTACCAGACCTTTGTTTCATTGGGGAACTCCCAGTGAGTAATTCTCTACTAATACAGGTTAGAATCTTCTCTGTAAATGACAGTTTATCAGAGCACCTCAAGGCAGAACTTGAACTCAGGTTCTCCTAACTCTGAGGATAGTTATCAACCTTGTCTCCTTCCCTTGCAGATCGCTGGGCTCATCCAAATGTCTAAGAAGGAGACTGACTCCCTTTCCTATCCTTTGAGAATCTTGGCAGGTATAACCCAAAATACACTGCTAGGTGGTGCAATAGTGCATAGAGCACTGGGCCTAGAGTGAGGAAGATGACTCTGGGAGTTCAAATCTGACTTCAGATACTTAGTAGTTGTGTAACCCTGGACAAATCACTTAACCCTGTTTGCCTCAGTTTCCTCATCTGTAAAATGAGCTGGAGAAGGAAGTGGCAAACCACTCTAGTATCTCTGCCAAGAAAACCCAATATAGTGCCAGGAAGAGTCAGATACAACTGAAAAACCACTGATCAAGAGGGGAGGCTTGGGTCACAGGAATATGACTTGCCACATCTGCCTTTGATACTAGTATAACCTATTTAACTTTGTTTTTAAAACCTCAAGCTATAGGGGGCGGCCAGGTGGCTCAGTGAGTAAGAGCACCGGCTCCAGTGTGGGGATGACCTGGATCAAATCTGGGCTTGGATACTCAGCACCACACCCAGAAATAACTGGCCCTGTAACCTTGAGCAAGTTACTTAACCCCAATTGCTTTAAAAAACAACAACAACAACAACAACAACAAAAAACCTCGAGCTATCTCTCAACAAGAATTGCTATTTTAAGCCTCTGTCTCTAGGCAAGAAGCGTCAAAATGCAATGTTGTTGGAGGTAATTTCTTTGGGGCACTTAGAGCATGGAGGGAGAAGCGTGGTTAAGATTGGCAGGGAAGAAGGAACGATGTGTAGAGGGGAAGGAGCAGTCTCCAGGAGCTGCTGGTAAGAAAATCTACCACTGAAATGACACGATGCTTTCAGGTTTATAAAGTCCTGTCTTCAAAATGATCAGGGATGGCTCCCAATAGGTTCAGCAGGAACTCTAATCTTATCTAAGACCAGAGAGCCTTCGATTCAGTCTGGAGAGAATTCAACTCAAGCCTAATTGGAGCCAGAGTTGTAAAAGTTTATTATAAGCCTTACAACAGGCAAGGATCCTTACGGGACCTACAACCTCAAAGGGGTAGAATTAAGGTTTATATTGAATCATTCATAGTAGAACCCATGCCAATTGTGCTAACTAGGTGATTAAGGAAGGGTGGGATTAGGGAGGAGTTAAGGTGGGGACAGTGTTTAAAGGAACATGCATCTTTAATGTAACTGTGCAGGCATATTGCCCATGATTCACTGGGAAAAAGCCCAAGAGGGGAGGGGGGTACCTAGAGGTGTGTTTTTAGGCTTGAAACATCACCAAATCAAGCGGTCAAGGGCTGATGGAGAAGTGCCCAGTCTGCTACCTATCAGTGTCATGTTTGACAAGATTGATGTCTGGGAACCAAGGCTAAACAAGACTCAGTGTGTGGATAATAGGCTAAGGAGTTAACCCAGAGATAGGGTCCTGAAGGATTCACTGAGGCAGCCAAGGAGTCAACCTAGAGATAGGGTACCGAAGGATTCATGGGGGCAGCGGGACACTATACAAGGGGGAGATAATAGTTGCCTAAGCTGGAATGTTCATAGATACTTTAGTGAAGGATTCATAGGAATAGTTTGTTATTGTTCCAAGCTGAGATAGTTGTTGCTGGGCAGAGTTATTGCTCTGAAGCTAGGGGCAGGGGGAGAAGGGGCAGAGTTAATGCTCTGAGACTGGGGTGGGGGGAGAAGTGTGATTTTACAAACTGGTTTTACAGACTGATGTTACAAAGTGGTGTTACAAATTGATGTTACGAATATAGATCCCAAGCACCCCATCAAAAAGATCCTCTGGGGAATGGTAAGAGCAGCAGCTGCAATAGCAGGGCTGGGTTCCAAGGCACTGACACACAGGGCGATGTGTTCAGAGGGAGTGGGGTAGAGGAAGGAGTGATGCTCTTCTCCCCTTGCTGTCCCCACATGCCACCTCCCAGGCCTCTTTCATCTCTTAGTGTGACTTCCTCCTTCCCTCCCCCTCAAGGTCCATCAGTATCAAACTTCTTCCCTTCAGTCAGAATGTCTAGGGATGGAGGCAGGGGTTCCCCCCCCATAAAAGGCACTGTGGGCATTGTACCAATTTCTCCCTTCCTCCTTCCCACCAATTGTTTTTGCTCCAGGTGAAAAAAAAGTCCTTTCTATAGCTCTAAGTATCAGGAAAGGAAATAAAGGAATCTTGAGGTGATATGGGGGCACTCAGAGAGCTGAAGGAGAGTCTTGACTGGGAATGGAGGGGAAGAAGGAAAGGTTTGTGGGGTGGGAGGGAAGGGATTGTTTCTAGTATCATTGGTAATAAAAACTACCACTGAAATTACATAGTCTTTTCAGATTTATAGTGTTTCTTCAAATCAACCCTGCCAGCTAATGGTGAAAATATTATTATCCTGTTTTACAGATAAGAACATGGAGAGGAGACCCCCAACCCCAACATACACACACACACACACACACACACACACACACACTAATACACACTGCCCCAAGATGTTCCATAACTTGCTTGTGGTCACAGAGCTGCTGTGTCAAGGTGGGTCTCTGGACTCCAAATGCTCTTCCCATTACATGCCACATCACCTCTTGGCTCTCACCAGCCCTGAAAAGTGACAGGGGAAGAGGCTCCTTATTTATCTAGAGTTCCTGTAGTCTTGTTATCCTTTAGGTTCACTCAGAGGTTTTCTGGAATGGATTTGGAATCCCTTCTCTGTCTTCCCAATATCTGACATCTGAACTTAATCTAACATGTGCATTCTGCTACTAGTGGCATCTTTGGGTGTCACTCTGAGGACCTATTGGTGGCAACAGTAGGACCATCAGGGGAACATTTCCCTAGTTATATAGATCATTATGTTTCTCTTAAGCTTAAAATAAACCATGACTTAATCTTTTAGACAGAACTGAGATGCTTGAGCTGGGCACATGTATTCTCTCAAACACTGGGAGCTGCATAGCTTGCTCTTTACCATGACAAAATTGGATAATAGCTCTTCATGCTGAGTCGTTGGTTGAGCTGAATGCAGTCTGTGTGTGACATAGTCAAAATATTATACACTTATGTGAGGTACTGGCAATATCTTGACTAATATTCCAAGTTTGAAGACTCCAAATTTTAACCCCTAACAAGGGAAGGTAAATTAGCACTTACCAGTAATGAATTAAGTCCTACATTGTTTTGTAACTGTAGTATATGATACCTTTCATTTTCTGGGGCACAAATAGTCATAAGGGTAAAGTCCTTGCTGAAACTGAAATTTATTGTTGTCAATTGTGGCTAATGTTTTTACCTAAACCAGTTTAATGGGGATAGTCCTAATAAAAAGTGATCGTGTACATTGTATGTTATTTGAAGTTGTTGGATCAAAACCAGGAGAAGAAGTTTTGAGTTCTTTGTGGGATATTTTTTAATGTGAACATATTGTTATACTCTGGGTATGTGACATTCTTGCTTAATAGAAACATTTACAAGAACATATACACACAAGTCAACATAGCAAATGAAGTAAATACTTTAAATGCTCAACTTGCACCAGAAATAAAATATATCACAAAAATAAACAGAGATTATGTCCACAGTCATTAATACTTTCTACACAAAATGACAATAAATTAAACCACATTATATGCAGATAGTTCTACTTACATTGGTACAAAGCACAGGTTGCAGCTTGTGCAGCTTTTGCTTTCTCGCCCTACCAGCCTCAGAGTGGGTGAGTAGGCTTGTAGTGTCTTGAGTCTGTCTCTGTGATTAATTTAAGGATGAATAGTATCCTCCAGAGGAGAACAAGCCAGCTAGACATACAGTTTCCACCCTGATCCCCCTTGGTTTCACTTACATGCCTTACAAATGGAAAGAAGGCAATATTTCCAGGATACGTCATGTGGGTATGCAGGCCAAACCTATACGGTCATATCTCCAGGTTTTTCAGGAGGCCCCTCATCCCACAAAAGGGAATAAAATGCCTCCTTAGGCAACATTGTTTGATGTGGGCATTCAATGAGTAAGCCACTATATAAAAATACCAAACTCCCTCATTTCTTGCTATCTTCTGCCCACTTTTCATGCCTGCTGTTCCCTAATGAATAAAGAAAAGCTAGATGTAATGCATAGTAATGCTTTACAGTTGACAAAAGGTGTTTTTCCTCCCTTGTGCCAAGTAACTTAGCTAATTTTAAACAATCAAAGCAGTTGTTTCTTTTTCCAGCTTATTGAAGTTTAGCCTAAGACCTATACAAACACCTGAAATACCAAAGAACTAATAAAAAACGAGGATTTTTATTTCCGATGCTCCATTCATGTTGAATCTATTCTGAGTCTTAAGTTTCATATCTTAAAATGTTCATATTAAAAACATCAGATTGTCTAGACCACTATTTTGCCTTTGAAGTAGAATTAATTAGTGGCTAATGAAAAATTTGAACAGAGTCCAATCTAGCACCCTTTGAACATTATATTTATACCAGAATCTAGCTTTTGAGCATCTCTTACAAGAGACATCTGTCAACTGTAAGCTTTGAAAGTCAAAGAGCTTGTTTTCTTTTCATATCTAGATGAGACTGATTTATACTACTCCAAAAGCTTGTCTAGAGTCAGCATAAGGATTCCTATGAGATTGGAATATTTTATCTTTTCTTCCTTCAAAAAGTATGCATGTTTAAGTCACAGGTTTTTACGTGCATAGGCAAGATGCTGAGGCTGCATTTAACAACACCTGTGAATGGATTGCAGCCTATGTAAGCTGGCTCTACTGTACCCTGTTTTGTTAACTTACCCTTCCATGAATACCTGCAACTTCCCCTTTTCCTGGTATTTTCGTAAGTCCTGAACGTCCATGACTATCTATCTCCTTAGTTTGGCTCACAGGGAGCTATTGACTGGGGATCAGATTGTTGGTGTTAAACTATTTTAAAAGGGTGATAAAAATGCAAAAAGTCTTACAAACCATCATTTCTCACTCCCCTCTTCCAACTTCTCACCTCAAACTGAGGTTTATCTTTTTCTATCACTTAGCTATGCAATAAAATTTAGTTTATTATTAGTTGGCTCATTAAGTACTGAACCATAGGTTAAAATAAAAGAAACTACCACAAAACTTTGATTGAATTGACATTATTTTGCTTGGCATTGTTTTAAAATATTTTTTTTACCACTTTCAAGCAATCTATTAATTTACTCTGTTGCTAAGGAATATTACTATGCATTCTATTTTAATACTGTCTACAGTTATACAGGCAGTGTGCTTTCTGACATTCAATGTATTTGGCATAATTTTCTATCTTTTTTCTAAGAATATTTCCATGAGTTGTTTGTGTATGCTAATTTAACCAGAAGCCATTAGGTCATGTATTCCCTTCTCTCCAAGCTATTTTCAAAGGTCTTTGACTGAATGTAGATTTTCAAGTTAGATGAAATAATTCTTAAAATCAAATCTCTATTTTTAGAGCACAGCAGTATGCATTTACATAAGGACTCTGGGAAAATAACTTCCTTTCTCTGGGTCTCAGTTTCCCCTCATTTGTAAAATGATGGAGAAGGGGAGGGGTTGTACTTTGCATCAATCCATAAAATACTTTCTAGTTCAATGATTCTGGGGCATTTATGACATAAGAGGAGCTTAGATGGGGTGGTGACTGCACAAGCAATGAACCCATGAGTTGGAAAGAAAAGTAAAACAATAAGGAATTATGAAAGAAATCATGACATTTTGATGGGAAGGAGGAAAAAAAGCCATTCACTGGCAGCCTGGGAAAAGGAAGCCTCCTTCCAACCTTTCCACCTCTTCTAAAAAGAGTCTGAAATGTAAAGAACTGGTTCATGGAATTTGGAAATGAACTTATGACTACAGGAAAGAGGAGCTACTGATTTTCCAAAGAAATTCAAAGACGTGTCTATTGATTTTTATAGACTTAAAGGCAATTTGTTGAAGACCTGGCAAAATATCTTTTACCTCCAAATTAAAAGCACCATCTGAACAGATTGGTGATAGACAATTAAAAAACTTTTATTTTTTCCAAAGCCAAGAATAATTATGTTTATTTTGATCACTATTAATTTTAATCTATCTGTGCCCAGACTGAAAAAATACTAAGAATTAGTACTTTTTTAAAAGGCATGATAAAGTTTTATAAAAGTAATCTACAAATCCAAACTCCATTTATTTTAAAATTTGGAAAAAGAATACTGGTTTTAGAGTATGCGTACCAATTCTCAGAGACATAAGTGAGGTTTGTCAGTTTTAATTCTAAACCAAAAACCAGAATCTCAAGAGACCCAACCCTGTTTTGTGTAACTTTGCACAACACATATGAACTCTTTATGCGTGTCTTCTTCTTCACAAAACAGAAGGGTAATTTTCTATGGATAAGTAAGAGAGAACAAATCAGTCATTTTAATAAGGAAGTAGATTTTGGTTCAAGAGATTCACTTTAAGAAGCAGAGTGACAGCATTTATGACATTTTTTCCACATTCTGCACTAGATTTTGATCATTTTGAGCACACCAAATTCTCTCTAATTCCTAAAGAAATTTAATCTGGGTCTATACTGTGAAGTTTGGAAGCATTTCTCTAGCTGCTATATTCTGAAGAAGAGAGAAACTCTTAAAAATGGATTTCAAGTAACTTGTGTTCCAGATCCTCCTACAGAATTTTCTTTTGGAGTTTGCTCACATGGTAGAAATTTCAATAAAAATGCTTTTTTTTTTTTTTACAAATTGTATACAGATACAGTGACAGACAAGAGCAAAATGATCACTAACATTAAAGTTACTCTGTTACTTCTTTAAGCAAAACATCTGTGAATAACCGCAACAAAGATGTGCTTGCTCAGGTTCATGGAAATGCTATGGATGTCAAAGTGTCAGTCATTTTCACTTTTTTGTGAGGCACTAGCTGATAGCTGCTTTTTGCACCAATTTTTATTATTATTTCAGCATCTTATTCAAAAATTCCCCTTTCCTACGAGGTATGCTTAGAACCTGCCTTTACTGTCTGCCTTCTTTTCAATTTAGTTTTTGTAACATTCAGGACTCCACTGTGACGCTGAATGTCACAAAGAGATTTTGAAGCAATTTTATCAGTATATGAAATTAAAAGGCAGGAAAATGTCTTTTCCATGTCTCCTGGCTACCTTCACCTTATTTAAAAAAGAAGGAAAAAAACCCTCCATAAAACAACCAACCTATTTGTCTTTGAACACACGCAGAAGCTCTTGAGGAAAGTGAGCCATGGACTGAGTAACAAAGGCATTGTCAGCATCTACTCTGTGAACTAAAACCTAATCCTTATTATCTCAGAGAGTAACTTCTTTGTCCTGAAATGAGGAGCAGTAATTTGTTCTCCCTCCCATATATGGCAGAATTATTAGCAATATATCTGCCAAATACTCTCTGAAAAATATACCAATTTTGGGATGTATACACATGAAACAATCCCAGCTTTCTGGGATTTTTACCTCTCCCAAAGGAGCTAAAATGGCATCTTGACACCTAAATCTACATGGATTGTTCTAATTATACACTGAAAAGTCAGGAAATATTTGATTGATTGAATTGAAATCCTAATACCATATCTAGTACTAAATAAGAATTATTGGAAAACCATAAGGATTCATGGGTGTGGTTGGAGGGTCCTAGGATATAACTGCATTCTTGCTCTTACCAAATAATTGTAATATTCTTTAATGATTACCTTTTTGTATCAGTTGCATTATAGCTTATAATCTTTCACTATATGTTAGAGGTGACAAGTAAGGTTTATACCTTAGGTATAAAGCTGTCCCCTAGAAATTGTATTCTTGTGTTAGGTTTCCAAAAAGAAAAGTTGCCTTCCTTTATTTATAAAATTTAATTCTGGTCTTTTACTTATAGACATTGATCCCCAAACCCCTCTCCATTTCTTGCCAGGTACTGGTTGGAAGGGTTTATATGTCACTGAGGTCATCTGCTTTCAGAGTTTCATGCAATGCTATGCCAACTGTTTGGAGTTTAAAGGACACCCCAGTTATGCCTCTTCATCATTAAGGGATCAACTAATATTCAATCAAGGCCAAGGGAAAGGAGGAGAAGAAGAAATATGCCTTTCAGCCTCAGTATAGCAAAAAACACATTCTTTTGTAGCATTATAGTTTGATGCAGTTTCCCATGTTTTAGAAATATTTCACTGTTCTCTTATTTTTGAATTTGGAACATGTGCGAAAAAAAAAAGATGCTTCCTAATAGCAAAAGAAAAGGATAAAAACACCTAAAATACTACTGTGGAATATATTTCCCCTCCCCATTAAAAAAGGGCTCATAATAGTTATTTTTCCTGTACAAAACTTCTCACATCTCACTAGTATTTACAATTTTTTTCCCTGGAAGGGGAGCAGGGAGGATATTCTCCTTTTAGACATGTAGTCAGATTCTGACAGCACATATTGGCTGAAGGACAAGTCAGGCCTGAACTTCCAAACTGCCTACCAATTCCAGAGAGTGACACTGTTTTCCCAACCTTTCCATTTCTCATTAAGAGAATTCCAAATGTTAAATCATTTCCAAGATTAATCTATAAGTAAAGATGATTTTATATCGGTCAAAAGGCAGCTTTTCAGTCCAAGAAACCACAGTTTTATACTCTTGCTTGACGTGGCTGGTAGAGCCATCAAATCCTAGAGACATCAAACCTAAGAAACATAAACATATCCATAGACCCTCTAAACAATTAAGAATATCTTATAGAATAACACTTCATCCTTATATTTGCTTGTCATGAGATGAAAGGCCATGTGGCATAATGTGATTAGTAAATCATTCCTGAGCTTCTAAAGAAATTTAAGAACAAAATGAGTTAACTTTTTAAAAGAGTGAGTTCTTCAGGAGCCCCTCTTTTGTTACACTGATGTCTCTCATTCCGTCCATCTTCTTAAAGCATTTAAGGAAGAATGGTAGGGCTTCCCTTATGCCACTGAAAAATGGGATCTGATAGAATCTTCCCTTAACTCCCGATGCTTTCCGATGTTATTTTCTTCCTGCTGGTTTCTTCTCTCAATGGTTATTCTGTATTTCTTCCTTTATGAAAAGAGGGAACAAAGCAAGAAAACCTCATCTGGTTACATAGCACTATGGCATCTCTTACAAAGTATGCCCTCAGGGGACATCTGAGTTTGAGTTGATAAATTAGAAGTGACAGAAAATGAAGCCCTGGTCAAAGATAAAAGTAGAATGCCTGAAGCATTGTGCCCTCATTCAAGAGCCTTGTGTCAAGGAAAACTAAGATGCTTTCTAAAAGCATCAAGGAACAAATCTTCCCCTTTTTCCTTGGGTACTTTGTGGTTTAAAGGATTAAATCTTGTCTGTCCTACCCAAACTCCCAAACCACTGTTACATGCATGAGCTAAGGATCAAAGTAATTGCACAGTCCTTGAACAAACTGGGGAAAAAATTATTCCCACAAAGTGACACTAAAAATGTTACCCATTCCTGCAGAATTAGGAGATCCTGCTTCCCAGAATCATGATATACTAAAAACTTTCCAAGAGAATCAAGGAAAGGATAAAGTGCTCTTTTCAGTGTATACCAATCATCTCCAACATAAGTAAATATTCAACTTTACAAATCTTCCGGACATAGAGTAGGATATAAATGTTAGGCCCTCCCAGATCCTGGGTACAGGCCACAATGCCTACACACACAGAGGATATAAACCAGTAAGCTTTTGCCTGCCCTCTCCAGGTGGGTTCTCTACTGACTGAGTCTCCTCATTTCCTGGGTGACTTAAAGAAACTACTAAGGGAGCAGGGTAAAAACAAGGCTAGTTTACAGCAGAACTACTCCAAAGTGAAGCTGAATAATGTATTTGTTCTTTACATATTTTGTGGGAAGATTAATGATCACTTTTTTTTCTCCTTAGGATCCGGAATGGCTTTGGCC
Source organism: Petaurus breviceps papuanus (assembly GCF_028583685.1). Taxonomy (NCBI): domain Eukaryota; kingdom Metazoa; phylum Chordata; class Mammalia; order Diprotodontia; family Petauridae; genus Petaurus; species Petaurus breviceps. The sequence goes on along the minus strand of NW_027185664.1, from coordinate 1,248,851 downwards.
CTGAATCCTTTCATGTGTAGGGAGATTGTCTGAAGAAGCACATTGGACATGAAATGCCCTGAGGGACAGAGATATATGATGGAAAGTTCGCTGGACTAGGAAGTTAGGAGAACTAGGGAAGGAGAGAGAATCACAAAGCAATAGAGTAACATGCCTGAGGATCCAGAGATCAGGAACAGCTTTAACTTTGTGACTCAAGGTCCTTATGAAATATATCACAATTCAAGATGACTGAGTCACAATGGGGACATGTGCTTTTTCAGGTGCAGTGATGAATTTGTACTGGTCTATCCACTTTCATACTTGGTCACTCTTGTGACAAATGGTACATGTGTGTCTATGGCTAGCCTAAATCAGGGAAAAAATATTTGCCGCCAGAGGACACAATGGTTAACTGATCAATGTCTTACATAACATCTATAAAGTGCTTTGAAAATCTTAAATCTCTATATAAAATATAGTGACTCATCAATTTTACATGGGGATTGAATATATGATTCTACTGTCCTTGTTAACATTATTCTTTCATCAGCTGACCTAATCAGCTGCAGACTAAGGGCTCTGGTTATTTAGGCTACCAAGTTACCATTTCTCCTAAAGAAGAAAGAAATGGTCAGTTAGACCATGGGGAATTATACACAGAAGACAAGGGATGTGAATAACAAAAGAGAGGTCACTTTAAATATTCTGGAAAGAGGATCTAAAAGGTACTAACCTGAAAAAGTAGAAGGCCATTAATAAGCCAGCTCCTAGTAAGGCCCCCACAACAATTCCTGTGACTGCTGATTCTTCTAGGCCACCTGCTTGAAGAAGAATGAAAGGTTTAGAGTTCAATTTGTGAAATAATTAGACTTAGCGTTGTTTTCACTCTCATTACAAAGTATTTCCCCATTCTTCATCCTTAGATGATCTTTCTTTTCCTCTTTGGAAAACTTTTCTAGGGAAAATTGCACATTTTTCCCTAGAAAAATTCAAGAGGGTGTCTACAGAAGAGGGGGAAGGTGAACCAGATGGTTCTGGGGCTTAAAGGCAGTGTTTTCTCAGTGTTAGGAGTTTCTGCAAGCTAGACACAGTGATCTATGACCATATTTCCTAAATGCCAACCAAAGCATATTTTACTGATCTACAAAATCTTTAGTATGAAAGCTTCCTACTTTTTAAAATTTATGGGAATGTACAAAAGATCTGATTTCACCAGCATAAGGAATTCTAACCTGTTTATGACTTGGTAGATAAATCCTAGGGATCTATTCAACATACATAGAAATTAAGTGACTTGTGCAGGGTGTCACAAGTCATAATTAGGAATTCTTGCTTGTGGAAGAAGGGTGAAGGACACCTCAGTTGGGAGAGGGTAGACCCATGAGAAAGAGACTTCAAGAAATCATTATGGCTTCTCTCATTAAAGAAAATAAAGAATATGGTGCCTTCCTGTTTCAATTAATTATATCTAAGTGCTAAGGTCTGTTGTTTCTTCATATTTGTCATCCGAGAATTCTGATTACTTTAAGGTAAGTGTACACTAAATGGCTTTCAGGGTATGCTAGAACCAACTAAAAATGACTTTAAGCCCATTGTTAAATTTTTAGTTTGACCATTCATATGGGCTTGATTTACTGTTTTATTGATTGTCTCAATTTAAGAAAGTGACAACAAAAATGTTAATCATTCATATTACATTTAAAAGTGTGCTGTGTACATGAAGAGCCACTTCCCTTCACACCCTGAGGAGTTATCACCCTTCTGGATTTATAGAAGAAGATGACTGAAAAAAAGGCCTAAAGAGATCCCCCTTTAATAAAACAAAACAAAATAAAATATCTCATGAAAGCTGGCTGAGGCTTTACAGGCAACCTAATTCAACTTCTTTACTTAAAAAGGAGGAAACTGAGGCCCTAGATAGACAAAATTACTTGCCAAAGCTCCCTGAAGATTTATCCCTTTCTTACAGAAGGGGAATCAGATGGAGACCAAAACTCCCAGACCATCAGACAAACCAGATGCCCAGAATTACTGCCAGAGTACAGACTAGAACAAAAGTCTCCCACTTCCTCAAGCACCAGTCCAGTGCTCCTTCATTCAGGATGAAAAAGTCAGATCTTCTTAAGTGGCACAGAAGGGCCAACCTTTCCAAAGGAGTGGACCCTCATTTCATGTTTTGGGACAAGCAGTTGAGCAGGTTGAGGGGTGGGAAAGGATACCTTGGTCCTTCTAAGAGAATTCTGACCCCAGGCTCACTTCAGCTCAGGCTCCACTCCTGTGGGAAGTTTGAACATCTTGGGAGGAAAAAAAGGTTTCAAGGAAAGAAAAAATGCCTAGGTTTGGAGGCAGAAGTTCCTCAGGAAGGCATGGCCATTAAGCAGAGGTCAAAGGGTTTTGACTCTTCTGCTTCACCCCACTTAAAATCCTCCCCCACTTAAAGGGCAGCTCAGAGGTTTCTGTCATGAATCCCTACATTTGAGAAAGGGTTCTTCTCTCCCTTTCTAGGCAGTCCAGTTCCTCTCATGTGCAGCATCCAGGGCTCTGACATAGTTCTTTTGAGTTCATGAAATAGCCTATCACATATTTAAACCTGTTTCTCTAGTACAACACCCCACAGGAAAGTTTAAGAAGACAAAAAGGACAAAATTTCTAGGGAAAGAAAAGATCCCCAGATCTAGGGAGACAAAAGAATGAGGAAAGCATGACCCTCTAGCAAGGGTTATCTCCCTTCCCAGGTCTCATCCAAAGGGCTCCCTTCTTTGCTAGTCAATGATGAGAGAGCAAGGTGGGTACTTCCCTAGCTTGCTTCTGAGGACTGCCTGGCAACTCTGTGGTCCTCTTCCCCAGGTAGCAAGATGCCCACTATCACTGGCACTGAAAGAGGCCAATATCAGGTCTCCCACCCCACCCATAAACTAGGTCAGATCTTGGGTCCCAACTGAGGACTTCTGACTTCTCTCTGCCCTTACCTGAGCCACCCAGGAAACAACTAACTACTCTAAATATATGATCTTATGACCTTCAGAGACTAAAAGAAAAAAATATATATCTAGAAAAGCTGGAAATGATCAGTTAGCTCAGTCCTAATTTAGAAGTTTTAGCATAACAAAAATTTTGACTATTTTAGCGTCTGTATAATTTTTAGCAGTATATTCACTTGTAGTCATTTGATAGGCTGATAAATTTTCCCTGTTTAGATACAAGACTGTTTAAAAAAATCCAAAATTTTAATTTTGAAGCAGATCAGAAGGTTTCAGGTATTTTTAAAATAGTTTTGACACCTAGTTCTCTGTAATCAGGAAAAAAAACCTCAATTCCAATCTCCAAAAATATGAATTTTTCCCAGTTAGAAGAGATGGATAAGTCCAAGTACTTGGAGTTTCTCCTCAAAAGGGAACCTAAATGTCAAATACTTAAATACCTAAATACTTAAAATATCCCTAGATACCAAGTACTTAAAGACAGTGAACCTAAATCTACCAGTCTAAATAAGAACTCTCAGTATAAAACACTAACATAATAAGGATGCAAATTTCATAAATATTCCCCATTCCTTTTAAATAAAAGAAAAAATACCATAGTTTTAAATCTTGTATTACTGTCAGTCAAAAAGGAGTGTAATCAATGTAATCAACAGGAGTGCAGGAATCATGTACGCCATTTGTTTTATGTATGTGCACCAGTACTGGTGCCAGGGTCATAAGAACAGCTTAATAAATGCTTTAGGTTGATTATGACAGGTTTTCTCTCTGATTTGTTGCTTTTGGGGTGTGTAGAGAGAAGGGAATGGAATGTTAAGTCACTTAACTTACGTGATTTACAAGGAGAAGAGTTTGTGTGCTCCATAACTCTGGTTTCATCAATTATCAGTTTTAAAGATCCCCCAGGGTACTTTACATTTGGTCTCATTTCAAAACGACCCAGTTTTCCAAAGTAATCGCCAATAACCTAGAGCAAGACAAAAAAGAAAGTCAAATTGCAAAATAATTTATTCCTATGGGGGGGGGATAAAGTCATAAAGTTCTGCATTATTATTTGAGAGAACATGCTTTAAACTCCTTGTTTGTGTCAGTCAGTCAATAAACATTAAGTGCCTTCTATGTGCCAGAAACTGAACTCAATCCCAAGGATCCAAAGAAAGTCCAAAGACAGTCCCTGCCCTTGAGAAGCTCACGATGTAATGGGGGAGACAGCATACAAACAACAGCAACTATGTGCAAAGGAGACATATAAAGGATAAATTAAAATAAACAGTAGAAGGAAGGCAGTGGCATGAAGAAGGATTAAGAAAGGCTTCCTGGGGCAGCTAGGTGGCACAGCGAATAGAGCACTGGCCCTGGAGTCAGGAAGACCTGGGTTCAAATCCAGCCTCAGACACTTAACACTTACTAGCCATGAGACCTTGGGCAAATCACTTAACCCCAGCTGCCCTCCAAAAAGCAAAGAAAAAAAAAGAAAGGCTTCCTGTAGGAGGTGGCATTTTAGCTGAGACTTGAAGGAAGCAAAAAGGCAGAGACGAGGAGGGAGTGCTTTCTCTGGGTGGAGGAGAGCCAGCAGAAATGCCTGGGCTTGGGGGATGGAGTGTCACTGGACCAAAGAGTATGTGGGGGGTGGGGACTTACAAGGTATAAAAAGAATAATGATGATGATAGTTAATATTTATGTAGCACCTACTGTGTGCCAGACACTGAGCTAAGCACTTCACAATTACCACCTCATCTGAGCCTCACGACAATCCTGCAAGGTAAGTGCTATTATTATCTTCATTTTACAGATGAGGAAACAGAGGCAGACATAAGTTAAGTGACTGGCCCAGGGTCACACAGACTGGTAAAGGTTGGTTTTTTTAAATTATTATTAAGGGTTATTATTTTTAATAATAATAATATTATTGAGGGTTTATTTTTTATTATTAAGGGTTCTGAATGCCAAAAAGAGTATTTTATTTTTGATCCCAGAAGTGATAGGGAGAGACTGGAGTTTACTGAGGAGAAGGGGGTGACACAGTTGGACCCAAACTTTAGGAAAATCACCTTTGATACCTGAATTGAGGATCAAATGGAGTGGGGAGAGACTTGAGACCACAAGACCAACCAGCAGGTTATTTCAATAATCCAGGTATGAAAAGATAAGGTGTGATAGTATCAGGTGATTGCGTATGTGGTGTGTTGACTCTTTGGATGCCAATTTACAATTTGATAACTTATCTCCCCCAAAATGGTACATGATATATACATCTAAAGAATGTGTTGACCTAAAACATCAGCAGTTCACTCACCAGAAGATAAGCTTATTTATGTATTGAATATATATTTCTATTTATTTATTTTTAGCATTCAATTTTAAGAATTTTGAGTTCCAAATTCTCTTTTTCTCCCACCCACTGAGAAGGCAGGCAATATGATATCAATTATACACTGAAGTCATGCAAAACATATCCCATACTATCCATGTTGCAAACAAAAGTAAGAAAAATTAAGAAAGCAAAAAATAAAACCTATGCTTCAATGTGCATTCAGGGTCTATCAGTTCTTTTTCAGAAGGTAAATAGCATTTTTTTATCAATTGGGGTTCAGTAACTTGCTCAAGGTTACATGGCCAGGTGTTTCTGGGTGGGTGCTAAGTGTCTGAGCCCAGATTCGATCCCAGGTCATCCCGACTCTGGGGCCAGTACTCTTACTCGCTGAGCTACCTGGCTGCCCCTGGTAAATAGCATTTTTCATCATGGGTCCTTTCTTGGATCATTGTCTTGATTAGAGTGGCTAAGTCTTTTGCAGTTGATCATCCTTATAATATTGCTGTCAGTGTGTACAATGTTCTGGTTCTGCTCATTTCACTTTTCATCAGTTCATCTAAGTCCTTCTATGTTTTTCTGAAACCATCCTCCTCATCATTTCTTATAGCACAATAGTTTTCCTTCACCATCATACACCACAGCTTGTTCAGCCATTCCCCAATTGAAGGGCATCCTTTCTATTGGTTTAGTCATTTTTTAAAGAGATGACTTTAAACCCAAGACCTGGTATTTTGTAGTGTAATTCATACTCATCAGGATTAGAGGATTGATCATTTCCAAATAAATGGTTGCTGAAACTATGTTAAAGCCAAGTACTACCAAAAACATCTTTATATAGAAGGTTCCCTGCCTGGATTCCATGACAACTTTCCTGGTATCTTCAAGTCAGCTGGCTCTTCTTATAGCTATGACCTTTGGAGTCCCCTACCCTGCATGCACCCCCATGCTCATCCTGAGCTGTCTCTCAAAGCAGCTTTGGTCCCTAGAGAAACTGTATCCTTTTCTATCTGACTCCAAGTTTCATAGAGGCCTTAAACTGAAACTACCCCCTTCTCATTTATCCAAATCCCAGCTCAGGCATATTCTCTGGATTTAAGGTTCCCCCACCAAAAAAAAAAAAAAAGTTTATGAATTAGACTTTCTTCTAACCTGAGAAGGGTTAGAAAGGGCACACCGTTCTCTCTTTATCTTTCAACTCCTTGCTCTTATAATTTATTCATTTCTTTATCAAATGGGGACATATTTAGGAAACCCACAACTGTTTCTTGCGGCAAGCTTCCTGCTCTGTGCAGTTCCATTTCAAGTCATATCACGGAAATGGATCAGTGTCCCCAACAACACAAATGGTAATGTTTATCCTAACACTATTCAATCACTTTGTCTTTTGGTGCATTAAGATACATCTCCATTTTTTATTAAGAGAGTCCTCAAAGTTTAACAAGAGAAAAATGCATAGTTCCAGAATGTTCCTCTTGTCTAGCGCACCTTCTCACACATAAGAACCAAGGCCTGATTCTTGATCATCTGGAAGTAGTGGTGTGACAAAACAGTGATCCAGCTAGCAGGCCTTGTATTTGGCAGTCACTTATGGAAGCCTATTTTATCAAACAAGAAAGAAGTTAATTCAGTAAGCTTGTAATTGAGCAAGACTCACATTCTTACCTCTTGGGTACCTGCTTCTGTATCAGTCATTGCGATCACAGAGAAATCACCATATCTGTCTCCATTGGCATCAATGGATACCTGTCCTGCAATACCTGGAGATGGTATACCAAGAGCTAGAAGTTAGTTACTTAAAATACTTCTCTACCAAAGAAAACATGAAAAAGAATTGACAGATTTTTTTTATAATATAACAAACTAACACCAGAGAAAATCCCATCAGTCGTCTCTTAGGTGTTTTTGTTGGCATTTATAAAGACATTTTAATTTCATTTGTGTCTACATTCCTTAACATTCCCTAACATTCCTTAACAATTCTTAACATTTTCTATTTAAAAAGAAAAAGAAATATGACCTTAATTTGAAAATATATTGGAGGGGACAGGGAGGGTAAGAGAGGAATTACTCCAGAAGAGTCCCAACTGAGAATCCTACATTAAATCTGTTGAGTGAAAAGTTGATCTTCGTTCACAGACCTTGTGTTGAGGGTGATCAGGGAAAGTATTAAAAATTATCTCAGATTCTTTGAGACCAGTGTCAGTATAAAGACAAAGAAGAAAGTAAATATTTCTGGGTCCCTGATACACTACATCACTGTTTACTAAATGAGTCAATGTAAATTGGGTTTTATGGTTTAAATTTTATGAGACATAACTTTTGATATCATTCATTCATTTAAAATATTTTAAGTACCTGATATGTTCAAGGCACCATGCATTGTATAGAATGCCAAGATGATTAAAATCAAGCTCCTTGACTTCAAAGACATTATTATAATGTTGCACAGAGGATAATAGTGGGTCTATGATTTCATTGGTGTAAGGAATTCCCAGGTGAATAAAATCCCTCAAAAGTTCAGACTGGGACTTTATCTTCAGCTTGTAGTTTTGCAAAAGAAATGCCATCTGAACTGGGTCTTAAAGGACTTCCATGTGAAAGTCCATGTAGGACTTCCATGTGGAAGCAAGCAAGTGCAGGTTATGAACAAGGAACAATAAATAGTTCAATCTGGTTGAACAAAGAGTATATAAAGGGGGAAAATGTGAGATAAGACTTGGAAATGTAGAATGACACTGTGCTGTTGAGTCTCTAAAGTCAAGATAAGACGTTTGTAATTAATTTAGTAATAAATTAAACCACTGAAGGTTTATAATAATGATATCAAATTTTATGTCATTGGGAGTCTGTATAATTTTTAAATGACAATTATCCTAGTATCAAAAATAGATTCTCTATCCTCAACTGTGATTTTTTTTCCCATTCAAAATGTCAAACAAAGCTCATGTGCAGCTTCCTGACACACTGATAAATTTGTTGCATTCATTTAAAGATGCATAATAAAGAAGCATCAGTTAGCCCCAGACCATATTATAGTTCTAAATGATCTGCTAAGAAATAAGGCAAAACCACTAGGTGAAATCTCACAGGGTTGCAGATTAGTGAATTCACCTGAGTTTATTGTGCAAAAGGTGAGATCTCTCAAGATCACAACATAAGTAACATTTCCCCTCACTTTGATTTGCCTGAGGTGAACTGTCTCTCAAGAACTGACCTGCATTTCTAGGTCTTCCTCACTCTGATCTTTCATATAAAGACGAAATTCAACTTTCTGTGCAGCCCCTTTAACAAAAGCTTTAAGAAATTAGTCATAGTCACTGCTGTAATTATCCAAATTTGCTAAATAATCCCTGGGGTCTTTTACCCTCCTTGATGATATAATCGTCACTTAGAGGATCCAGAATTTGTTTTCACATAACCTCCCTGAAGTTCCTCATGTGCCTTCATAAATGTCCCACGGAGATGTAAAAAAGGAGACTAAAAAATGTCAGCAAAGCATAACGGTCAATCCTCACTGACATATTTAAGGACATATAATTCTACTCTTCAGTCTGAATTACAGAAATGACCATCACTACTTTATCTTATTCTGCTAGGGTGGCTTGGACCACAAAACTGGTTTGAGAAGTTAGCCCAAGGGGAAGCTTAAGTTTATGCCCTGACTCTGGACTGTGGTACTTCAATCATTATGGTAACCTGCCTTTTCCTTAAAGACCCCATTGGTAGCACTGTAATATCTCACAGCTCTTTAAAAAAAATTGTCAAGAGACTGAAATATGATCACACAAAGTAGTAAGCAATTGCTAAGAATGCAAAGTATCCCACAGAAGTTATTACAAGCTAGTTCCTCAGAGCAACAAATAAATAAATTTAATGTATTACATATTTATTATACGTAATATAATTCTTTAACATATGGTTCTATGTTGTTATTAATATATAATTTATTATATATTTGTATATAATCACATACATAATATATAGATTATTAATATTTTCTATATATGTGTGAATATATACAGATGTATGTATATAAAACCCAAATGGGGACACAAAGAATCAGACATGCCTGAACAACAATAATGACAAACTATCAAGGTACTCACAGTGTAAAGGGAGAAACAATATGGAAACAAATATGTACAAGAATAGAGGATGAATTGGTAATAATTAATAAAATTGGAATTTATTAACATTAAGGGGGGCTAGGAAAGGCTTCTCATAAAAGATGAGATTTTTAGCTGGGTCTTGAGGAAAGCCAGGTTGAAGAGTTGAAGAGGAAGAATATTCCTGGTACAGAGACAGCTAGAAAAAAACTATCAAGGGTCTGGAGAGGGAGTGTCTCGTGTGAGGAACGGCATGGAAGCCAGTATCACTGGATGGTAGAGCATATGATTGAGAATAAGGTATAAGAAGACTGAAAAGGCTTAGAATGCCAAAAAGAGTATTTTATATTTAATACTAGAAATGATAAGGAACCACTAGAATTCATTGAATGGGAGGGGGTGATATGATCAGACTTATGTTTTAGGAGGATTCACTTGACAAATGAGCAGAGGATGGAGCATAGTAGGGAGATACTTAAGGTGAAGACATTAGTCAGCAAGTTACTATAATAGTCTAGGCATGGGGCAGGGGGAAGAAGGCCTACATCAGGTCATCACAAGGGTGATGGTAGTGTCAAAGGGGAGAAGGGAGCATATAAGAGAGATGTTATGAAAGTAAAATTGACTGTCCTTGGAAATAGATTGGATGGGGGGTTGGGAGGAAGAAAGTAAGGATTAAGGATGGTACTTAGGTTTTGGTCATAGCTGACTGGGAGAATGGTAATATCCTCAATAGTAATAGAGGAGCTTTGAAATGGGGATACTAAACCAGTAAGAGGAGACTTTACAGCTGGATAAATAGAACTGAGAATCTTCTGCAGAGTGAAGACAATTGCTTAATAATAATTAGTAACAATAATAATAATAGCATTTATATAGCACCAACTATGTGCCAGATATCGTGTTAAACATTTTACAAATATTATCTTATCTGATCCTAACAACAACTCTGGGAGGTAGGTAGATCCATCAAGTGAAGAGACCATCGAGGGAAATAGTATAGGGGAAGAGGAGAAGGCCCAAGACAGAGCCTTGAGGGATAGCCACAGTTACTGGGCATGACCTGGATAAAGATCCAGAAAAGGAACAGTCAGAAAGTAGTGGAAGAGGAAGTTCAAGTTCTTCCTCTTCCAGGAAGAGCAGTGTCACAAAAACCCAGAGAGAACAGAATATCAAGAAGAAGAGGGTGCTTGACAGTATCAAAGCCTATAAAGGTCAAGAAGGATGAAGAATGAGAAAAGGAAACTAGATTTGTGAATTAAAGGATCATTAATAAGTTTCGAGAGAGGAGTTTCAGTTGAATGATGTCAAAAGCTAGATTACAGAGATTTAAGAAGAGTGTAAGAGGAAGTGAAGGCACTAAATATAGATGGTTTCTCAAGGAGTTTAATCATGAAAGGGAGGAGAGATATAGAATAATAATTAGTGGAGATGACTGGATCAAATGAGGATGTTTTTTGAGGATGACAGAATGATGAGTAGCTTGTGTTCACTAGAGAAGCAGTGAATAGACAAGCAGAGATTGAAGATAAGAGAATGGGAATAATAGAAGGGGTAATCTGGTGAAGAAGATGAGATAGAATGAGATCACTTGTCAGCAGAAAGGCTGGAGATGAATAAGTAGATTTTAGAATCATTAGCATAGAGATTATAATTTAATTTGTGGAAACTAATGAGATCACCAAGTGAAATAATATAGGGGAAAAAGAGAAGAGGTCCTTGGATAGAGCCCTGGGAGATATCCATCTTTAGCTGGCATGACTTGGACAAAATTCCAGCAAAGGAAACTGAGGAATGGTCAGGAGGAGAACCAGTATAGAAGGATGTCAAGGAAACCTAGAAAGAAAAGAGTGTCAAGGAAAAGAGGATAATCAAATGTAGCAAAGGCTGCAGAAAAGTCAAGAAGGATGACTATTTTTAAAAAGCCATTAGATTTAGCTATTAAGAGATTGTAACTATGCCAATAGAGAGAAGGGGTTAGATGTGAGATATTGTGGAAATAAAAATAATAAGACTTGGCAACTTACTGGACATATGAAATCATGGAAAGTCAGGAATCATAAATACAACTAAATTTTTAATCCTGAAGACTGGGGAAAAAAAGGTGGTATCTTTAAAAGAAATAAGGAAGTTTGAAGAAAGGGTTGTTTGGGGGAGGAAAGCAAAGAGTTTTTCCCACATAGTTTTAAAAATCACTTGTCATGTCCTTAGCATTCTTATCAAGTATCAGTTTGATAAGGGTTTGTAATGGGAATGTAAATTTTGAAGATCTTCCCTGCCCATAGGCTAAAGTGCACCTGGAGCCTGGAGTGGGAGGCTTGTTTTTCAGTAGATACTTTTTGATTGGCCAGTGTGTCAATAAGGTTGTTACATTCTCTGAGCCAGGAGAAGGCTATATAAGCCCTGATGTGTAGCTTTGTTTTGGGGCTCACTTTGAGAAGTGTTCTGTGATTTGATCTGGACTCTGGGAAGCCATTGTTGAGAGTCCCCCAGCTTTGAAAGACCCAGATGTTGAAACCCAGATGTTGATTTGATATGGATGTAATGGTTGGACAGTTTGGAAACTGTCTACTTGATCTGTTTCTGTCTTGATAATTCTGTCTGTATACTCTGAAGTTCGGGGTGCTGACCTTTTTCCCCTGAACTAGGTAAACGATAGATATTTGACTGATTAAAATAAGCTTGTTAACCCATTTTGAGTTGCTTTCCTTTATCAAAGCAGATCTAAGAACCTGTGTTGGCAGACACCCTGGGGACGCTGGGGTGCCTGCTGCTACAGGGTTTTATCATTCTTGACATTCTTTCAAGGAGGAGAGGGGATTGTCTACAGAGATACAAGAGTCAGGGAACTCATGGACTAACAAATATTTTTAAAAACAGAGAGAAAGGAAGGTAATTGAGGGTGAATAATTAAGAGTAACATATATCTGAAAGAGTGTCAAAAATGCTAAAACTCAGATCAAACTAAAGAAAATGAAAGAAGGGAATGAGATTGATACAAAGATGTTCAGTTATGTCTGGCTCTACATGACTTCATTTGGGTTGTTGTTGGTTTTTTTTTGGCAAAGATACTGGAGTCATTTGCCATTCCCTTCTCCAGCTCATTTTACAATGAGGAAACTAAGGCAAACAGGATTTGCCCAGGATAAAGCTAGATTTGAATTCAGGACTTCCTGACTTCAGGCTTGGTCCACTGTACCACCCAACTGCTGGTACAAAGATGCAATTGGTTTAATTATCATCTTTATACCAAGGACTCACATATCCATATATCCTGCCCCAGACTCTCCACAGAGTTTAAAATCCACATTAGTAAATGCCTATTGACATTTCAAATGTCAAATACAAAACAGAATTTGCTACCTTTTCCTCAAAACCAACCTCTCTTCCAAACTTCTCTCATATCCAGCACTTTCCCCCTGCTCACTTAGTTGCCACCTTGGTCTAGTCCCTCATCATCTCTAGCCTAGACCATTGCAATAGCCTCCAAATTAAACTCCCTTTTCCCAGTTTCTTACCACTTCATTGCATCCTACACACTGGTGTCAAAATAATTTTCCTTACACACAAATCTGACCATATCATTCCCCTAAACTCAATAAACTGCAAGTCTAAGATGAAATATAAATTCTTCTACTTAACTTTCAAATCTGTACATGACTTGGCCCAATCTATCTTTCCAGTCTCATTCTACATTCCTCTCCCTCTGTGACCAATCCAAATTGGCCTCCTCTCTGGTTCCTCAAACTCAGAACACCATCATCCGTATCTGTGTCTTTACATCAGCCATCCTGCATATCTGGAATGTTCCTGTTCCTCACTGCCTCAGAGATTCCTTCACATTGCAGTTCAAGCCCTCCCTCCTACAGGAAGCCTTTCTTGATCCCCTCAGCTGCTATTTCCCCCACCCCATCAAACCACCTCATTTACTTTACTTTTTACTTATTCTCTTCATATTCCTTCTATATCTGCTTATATAAGTAGTTATCATCTCCTCAATTATAATGTAAACTATTTTGCAGGAGGGATTTTTTCCCAAATGTTGTCTTTGTCTCCACTGTGCCTATCACAGTGACTGGCATTTAAATATTTGTGGATTTGATGGGTTAATAAAAGGTTATTGGAGGAGGCAGAATCAACTCCTATTTTATTTGTGCTTTCTCTAAAACAGAGAATGATCTTATGATAAAATAAGTGAAAGGGAAAATAAGTAAAAGGGAATAAATTCAAGTCACAAGACCTAGAAGAACTATAACCCAAAGGAGAAAAAGAATATTTGGATATGACTCAAGATGGTGTTTTTGAAAGTCCCAAGAGACTAGGATTTGGGCTGCTGTATTTCAGGGTGAGTGTGAGGGTTGTGTCGGGGCATAAGGGACAATATAGCCCTGTAAGTCTAGTTCCCAAGTCTGAGGAAATGAATGCTCAATGAGAAAACTCCCTCTACCAATGCAAATCAAATTGGCAACTATACAACAACAGAGACACTTAAAAGAGATACCCTGAAGACTCTTGAGTTTAAGGGAGTTGCTCAGAGTCAGAAAGCCAGTATGTGATAAAGGCTACTGTATTAAAAGTCAATTGAATGTTGTCCTCAGTTTTGAAAAGATGAAGATGATTCTTTAATCCATAGACTGATAAGCTTTATTTGATTCCTGGTAAAATTCTAGAGCATATTATTTAAAGTGATGATTTATGAATCCTCAGAAAGGGAACCTAATAATTACTATAAGTCAGCAAGTGTTCATCAAGAAAAAGTCATCCAACCCAGACCAATTTCCTTTTCAGTTTTAAGCGTCACATATTAGGAAGGACATCAACAAACTGGACCATCTCCAAGAAGGATGACCAGAATAGTGAGACATCTGGAAACTATGCCACATGAAGATTAGTTACCACATAGGGACAGTTAGCTTGAAAAAGAGAAGACATGGAGGGTGGTAGGGATAACAGTTGTCTTCAAATATCTGAAGAGCGGTCATAGCCTTTCTCTTGTTACTTCCTCTACCTTCTGAAGGATGACATTATCAGTGAGGCAGATCACTGCTCACCTGTTGGCAGTTCTATCCCTGTGGCCCAGCAGAGCAAGTTCAGTCCCTCTGCCATGTGACCTCTCTTGCAGAAGTTGGTCCAAGAGAACTGGAAAATCCTCAAGAATGAAACTGTAAAGACTTAAGTAGCAATTCTTGTGTGGACTGGAGGGATCCTTGTCATGGATCCTTTAGATGTGATTCATTTTCAGGTGTAAACTTTTGAGTTCCCTTCTGACCATGAGAGTCTATGATTTTAGTCCAATCCCCTCATTTCATTAATGTGGAAACTGAGGTTCAGAGGAGTCGATTGACTTACTCAAGGTCACAGAATTATTTAATAATAAAGCCAGGATGACAACCCATTTCTCCCAACCTCCAGGCCAGAACTCAGAAAGATGAGTTTTCTTGACTCCAGCCCAGGGATTCTATTCACTGCACCACCTAGCTGTGCCTACATACATATATATGCATGTATATATACATACATATATGCAAATTATCCCTTCAAGTACTCTGCAATTCCTCATTATAGGATGATTTTAAGAAGGAAATGCTAGCAGAGTACAAAGTCTGGTGAAGCCCACCTAGTTAAGAAGTATGTGCTCTGTGGCCTATAGAACACACTAATTAAACATATATAAACTCATCAACTGAAAACTGGCCACAGGATAAAATTTGTTTGCCTAAAAGGCAATTTAATGATTCCCTCAACTACTAGTGCTGACTCTTACAAATTACCATGTATTTAACAACTCTGCATATATTTTTATTTATTAACTTTATATTTTTGCTGTACATATCTTTATAGGTCTTTAATGTATCCCCCTTTATAATGTGAGGTCATTGCGACTAGGGATTATTTCATTCTTTGTACTTTTATCCCTGTTCCCTAGCATTGTATTTGGAACATAGTACACCCTCAACAAATACTTATTGATTGACTTATTGATAAAAAGGCTGATGTCTTCATTAGAGATGTACCCATAATGATAAAACCATGGCCATTTTGAAGTTAGAGAATATATTTAATGTGTGTGTGTATGCATAAACACACAAAATGTTAAATACATTCATACGATTTTGTGTACCCAGAACATAAAGCTTATGCATTCAGGACATTCATTTTCCATTTGAATCTACCAATAAGATCTGATACAGAACAATCCAATTAACTACAGTCAATCCAACTAGAAGTTTCATTGACAAAAAGGTGGAATATGGACTAGTTACTACTGAATGGGGCTGCTAGGTGGTGTAAAGGATAAGAGTACTGGACTTGGGGGGGGACGGAGCCAAGATGGTGGAGTAGAAGCATGACCTTCCTGCAGCTCCGGCTTCCACCTTCCCCAATCCATGTAAAAAGGGGACTCTAAACAAACTTTGGAGCTGCTAAACAAACTTTGGAGCTGCAGAACCCACAAAATGACATAGAGATGCTAACTTCCCACTGAGGACAGCCTGGCAGACCCGGTAGGAATCCAGCGCAGCACTCTGGGAGATGAGCCCAGCCCCACCCTGAGCCTTTAGCCCCAGGGCAGGCCTGACCAGCCGCTGGCCAGAGGGACTCTAGATAAGCAGCAGCGGTGGCAGTTTCCAGATTTATCAACACATAGATGCGAAGGACAAAGTGAGAGGCCAGTGCAGTCTGGACTTTGGGACCAGTAGGTGGGAGTGCATAGCTTTTACCCCCGGGGCAAGAAGCCGCTGAGCCACTGGGCACAGCCAGCCAGTGCCACATGGCAGCTTCAGCTCCTGGACTGCAGAGTGTAGGGGGACCAAGCACCAGTCTGAGGGGTAATCGCTCTCGCTTTAACCTGCTTGGATCTGGATCGCAGTCTAGGGTGGAGGTCCTGAGGTATGTGTCCAGCTTGCCAAGGGGTGGAGACCTCAGAAAGGGCACCCATCTAATACCTCCAGCAACTGAGAAAACCCCAGCGTTTGGGACGAAAGCTCTCCTGTCTGGTGGCAGAGTCCTACCGTGGCAAAAAGCCCAGGGGTCAAGTAATTGAGTGGCAAAATGAGCAGGCAAAGGAAACAAAGCAGACAGAAGATTCCAACATTACACTTCTATTTTGGGGACAAAAGGGAGCAAAGCACGGAACAGGAGGAAAACAGTGAAGTCAGAACTCCTGCACCAAAAGCTTCAAAGGAAAAAACAAGCTGGTTACAGGCCATAGAGGACCTTAAGAAGCAGATAAGAGAAGTGGAGGAAAAATTGGGAAGAGAAATGAGAACAATGCAAGAAAATTATGAAATGAGATTCAACAGCCTAACTGAGGAAAATAATACCTTAAAAAACAGACTGACTCAAATGGCAAAGGAGGCTCAAAAAGGCAATGAGGAGAAGAATGCCTTAAAAAGCCGAATTTGCCAGATGGAAAAAAAAATCTCAAAAGCTCAATGAGGAAAATCATTGCTTCAGAATTAGATTGGAGAAAATGGAAGCTAATGACTTTATGAGAAATCAAGATACTGTTAAACAGATCCAAACAAATGAAAGAATAGAAGGCAATGTGAAATATCTCATGGGAAAAACCACTGACCTGGAAAATAGATCCAGGAGAGATAATTTAAAAATTATTGGACTACCTGAAAGCTATGGCCAAAGTAAGAACCTAGAAATCATCCTCCAGGAAGTTCTCAAAGAAAACTGCCCTGATGTTTAATACCAGAGGGCAAAATAGAGGTTGAAAGAATACACCGATCACCTCCTAAAAAAGATCCCAAAAAGAAAACTCCTAGAAATATTATAGCCAGTTTCCAGAATTCCCAGATTAAGGAGAGAATATTACAAGCAGCCAGGAAGAAACAATTTGAATATTGTGGAAACACAATCAGGATAACCCAGGATCTGGCAGCTTCTACACAGAGGGATCAAAGGGCTTGGAATATGATATTCCGGAGGTCAAAGGAGCTGGGATTAAAACCAAGAGTCACCTACCCAGCAAAACTGAGTATCATGTTTCAGGAGAAAATATGGTCATATAGTGGAATAGAGGACTTTCAAGCATTCTTGCTGAAAAAAGCAGAGTTGAATAGAAAATTTGACATTCAGATACAAGAAGCAAGAGAAGCATGAGAAGGTAAACAGGGAAAAGAAATCACAAGGAACTTATCAAAACTGAACTATTAACATTCCTACATGGAAAAACAATAATTGTAACTTATGAAACTTTTCTCAGTAGTTGAAGGGATTAGAAATATATGTATATATATATATATATATATGAGGCTATATGGGCATATGAATACATATGTGAATGTATGTATATATGTTTACAGGTATACATAGATAGAGGGCACAGGACCAATTTAACAGGAAGGGATGATACTTAAAAGGTGAAATTAAGAGGTGAGAGTAATATAATGAGAGGAGATGGGGAGAGACAGATTGGGGTAAACTATCTCATACAGAAGAGGTGAGGGAAAATGGTTACAATGGAGGAGAAGAATAGGAAGGCAAAAGGGAATGGGTCAACCTTATTCCCATTGAATCTGGCTTGAGGAGGGAGTGAAATACACACTAAATAGGGCATCTCAACCCCCAGGAGAATAGGGGGGGAAGAGGATGAGAGGGGGGATGATGGGGGGGAGGGAAGTTGGAGCACCCATTTTTGTAAAGAAACGGGATCAAAGTAGAGAATAGAACAAGTGGGAGGTGGGATAGGAGGGAGGGAAATATAGTCAGTCTTTTACAATATATCTACTATGTTATTGTTTTGCATTAGCCACACATGTACAACCTATACTGAACTGCTTATCTTCCCAGTAAGGGTGGGTGACAAGGGAGGAAGGGAATGAATCTGGAATTGAAAGTTTTAAAATCAAATATTCAAATATATATGTGTATATATATATATATATATATATATATATATACTGTTATTAATCACATATTT
>NW_027185664.1:1152711-1230435 GCF_028583685.1 Petaurus breviceps papuanus | reverse complement strand
TTTTGCATTAGGCACACATGTACAACCTATACTGAACTGCTTATCTTCCCAGTAAGGGTGGGTGACAAGGAAGGAAGGAAATGAATCTGGAACTGAAATCAAATATTCAAATATATACATATATATATATATATGTGTGTGTGTGTGTGTGTGTGTGTGTGTGCTCTTATTAATACCAACTTACATGTAATTAGGAAATAAGATATACAGGCACTGAGGCATAGAGATCCACTGGAAAAGTCGAAAGGGGTATGGGAGAAAATATGGGAGAGAGCAGATTGGAGGAGGGGATATCCTGTGGGACTGCTATTTTGGGGCGGTGGGTAGGGGAAAAACAGGGAGAAAATTTGTAACTCAAAATCTGGTGGAAACGAATGATGTAAATCAGAAGTTAATAAAGCATTAAAAAATAAAGAGTACTGGACTTGGATTCAAGAAGACATATCTTCCTGAATTCAAATCCACACTCAGAGTCTTAGTAGTTGTATGACCCTGGGCAAATCACTTAACCCTGTCTGCCTCATTTCATCATCTGTAAAATGAGCTGGAGAAGGAAATGGTAAACCACTCCAGTATCTTTGCCAAGAAAACCCCAGTGGGGTCACAAAGAATTGGACACAACTGAAAAATGACTCAACAACAACTACTGAATGATTTGACATTTTCCAATTCAATCAATTCCTTATAATCAGTCTGCAAATCACTGCTGTAGTTGATTGTGCAACTCAGAACAAAGACAAGGAAACCAACAAAGATGAGAATTTTTGTTTGCTGGTTGGGGAGATGAGGGTAATAAGCAAATTTATAGGTAGCATTCAAGCCTTAAAATAAAATTAAGTTATTTCTCCTACATAAGGAGAAACAATGGCCCAATGAACTATAATGTGTTTTAAACAATATCTTATGCAATGTCTCACATAAAAGAAATAAAAAAGTATAGCACAGAAATGGGCAAATAAGAACAACTTAAGATTAATATAGTGTTTTAAGGTTTAAAAGATGTTTACCCTACCACAATTCTGGAAGTTCTAATACAAGAATTATTAACCTCATTTTGTAAAATTGAGAAAATTGAGGCTCACAGTCCCACAGCTAATTAAGTATCAAAGCCAGAATTTGAACTCACAACTTTTTACACCAAGTCTAGCCTATCTGCTATTATGCCACATTGCTTCTCCCTAACAATTCTCTCCACTAAATCCTTATATTGATGTTTCACTATGGTAGACAGCTGACTCTGAGCTCTCAAGAGCTAGGCATTTTCTACTAAACTAGAGAGACTTCAAGTATGGGTCAGTGACTTATATGTTGCCCAAAGATTAGCTCACTTGATTTGCTGACACGATGCTTTCCTCACAAAAACAAGTTGATAATAAAAGATGGGAATAGTCCATGTTGCAAAGACAGGCATACTAATTCATTGTTAGGAAGGATTGGTATTGTACTGGAAAACAATTTGGAATAATACAAATGGAGTGACTAAAATGCCTATACTTGTTGACCCAGAGATTCCATTTCTAGGCATAAACCCCAAGGAGGGTCATTGACAAAAGAAAGAACCCATTTATACTAAAATACTTATAACAACATTTTGTTTTGTTTTGTTTTAGCTAAGAACTAAAAAAACAAAGTAGACGTCTTTAAGTTTGGGAATGGGTGAACTAATCCTGGTAGAGGAATTTAATTAAATATTACTGTGCCATAAGAAATGATGAACATGACAAATACAGAGAAGCACAGACAGACATATGAACTGTTGCAAAATGAAGTAAGCAGATGGGGAAAATATACAAAAATAGAAATGGGAAAAAGAACATCCATACAAAAAAGAATCAAAACTGAAATTACAAAATTATAAAGAGGAAACGACTCCAAAGGAGAGATATGAGGAAAAAACCCGCCCCCAACTCTTCTGCAGAGGTAAGGTTCCAGAGGGGTTGAATGTTTCCATGGATTGGCTGGTTTTACTCTTTTTCCCCTCTTTTTTTCATTGATTTTTGTTGTTGCTTTCTTCTTGTTATAAGGACAGTTCTCTGGGAGAAG
This sequence comes from Petaurus breviceps papuanus, assembly GCF_028583685.1. NCBI lineage: Eukaryota > Metazoa > Chordata > Mammalia > Diprotodontia > Petauridae > Petaurus > Petaurus breviceps. The sequence goes on along the minus strand of NW_027185664.1, from coordinate 1,228,392 downwards.
GGGGGGAAGGATACATGGAGAAATGTAGGTAAACAAGAGATATTTATAAAATCTATTTTTGTATGCTGACTTACTGGTAACTTGCTTTTTAAGATCGAATCTTAATTACTTGTCCAAAAACATATTTCTAACTGAGAACATGAATGGATAAAGCAAATGTCTGCTTTATGACAGGGCAGACTTGTGAAATCAATGCAAAAGAAAGTATTATGTTTCAATTTCTAAATTAATTCCTTTCTGTTATCAAAGGGAAATACTTATATTCCCTTAAGCATTTGGGGTTTCTTGGTAAATACAGACACATTAAAATAAGAAATAACAGAGTTTAAATTTGACAGATCTCTAAAAATCACCAAAAATGAAGATCAGACTTTGGAATCCAATTATATATGTAGACACAGATGTTGAGATAAAAATATTAGGTATCAAACTAACTAATCAATTTTTAAAACTCACAGAAGTGAATGTAGAAAAAAATTTAAGTAAAATAAATCTAGAAATTATTTTCAATATCTCTAATTTTTAAACATAAAAAGCAAGTGGAAATTACTGAATGGGTAGTAATAACTCACATGCCTATAGCACAGCTTCACAAAGCCCTTTCCTTATAACTGACATGAGGTATGGAGTGCAAATATTATATCTTCCTCATTTTACGAATCAGAAAAAATGACACAGAGGATAAGTGATTTCAACAATTTGGAACAGTCAGGGCTAAGATTCAAACCTACAATTTTCCTGAGTCTAAGTTCTCTGAACTGCTCTGCCTTTCTTCTTCTATGTTATCCTCAAAGCACAATTCCATGTGCATAAAAAAGGTAGACTGCATAGATCTTCAAAGACAAAGAAGAGAACTGAGATGCATTAATGTTGACTAACAAGCCCAATGACTTTAGAGAAGAGTATTATCTAAGGAATATTTTTTAAATATGTCTAGATTATTTTATACAAATATGAAATATAGAACTAGAGAAGTAGACCAAGACAAGGTATTTTTACAATCTAGGAAAGAAATGAAAGTTACATAGGATCGCAGGATTAAGAAAGATATATCATCTGGTATTACTCTTTCATTTTTCAAATGAATAAACTAAGGTCTATAGAGATGAACTAACTTGACCAAGATCATGTGGATAATAAATAGTAAAGTCAGTATTTAAACTCTGATCTTGTGCTGTCCCCTTAGGACTATGTGCTATTTAACTATTCAGGGAAAGGTTTGAGCTTTTGCTGCAGCGCTTGTGAGTTGACGTTACAAAGTAAATACCTCTGCACCATGATAAATGAGAATTCTGGTATAAAACTTGCATGCATTTGTAAGAATTGGTATTAAATGATGTCTCTTGTTTCGTGCCTTCCACCACAACCCTACACTGTGTACTAATACCCTAGGGCAACTCTCCTCATTCTGGTTAGATACGAAAAAAAACCCATGAATTTCTAAAGCACTTGGGAACCCTAGCTGGCCTGATTTACATTAATCACCTTTAAGACAGGAAATAATATTTGCCTTATTTTTCCAGACACAAAAATGGAATATCAAGAAACATAAAAAGCAGGCTTTACTCCATGGTGACATAGGAGATTAGAGGAAATTCTTGAAGGGTAGCCCTGAGGGATCTCTACTTAATTCAGAGTCCATGTGATGATAATTCTGTCTTAATATGAATGAGACTTGGAATCACAAATGTTTTTCCAAAAGAATAGCCCTCCAGTCTAGTAAAGAGTATTAAAAATCACGTGATTTTTAATTGTATATCATTTGTTCAAATAACTCAATTGGTTTTTGCAATAGATCAGTGAAGTAGGCTTTTTTAGTAGTCTATTATTATTCACATTTTAAGATGAGAAAAATGGGACAAAAGACGTCAGACCACTTGCCCAAGGCCACAGATTTAATAATAGAGTAAGGATTAGATCTTGAATTTTACATCTCCTTTCTGAATGCTACAATGAATTCATACCTTCAAATGTTCTGTTCCTAGTCTGCTGAATGATTTTTCCTCCATCCTTCTTGCTATAGCCAGCCCTCAGAACTTCATGTAAAGCCAGACCATAGAGAAGAATGGCATCATGGAATCCTTCCACAAACATGTTAACCTGAAAGGGTAATAATATCAGTTAGCTGAGACCAAGTGCAAAATTACTTATCTTTATGAATATTAACAATGATCTCCATCATTGCCCCCATTTCAAAACTAGAGAAACTAAAGTTTATCATATTTGGTTGTTGTGTAGTCTTTTCAGTTGTATATGACTCTTTGTGACCCCATTTGGGATTTTCTTGGCAATGATACTGGAGTGGTTTGCCATTTCCTTCTCCAGAGCATTTTACACATCAGGAAACTGAGGTAAACAGGTTTAAATAACTTGTCCAGGGTCACATAGCTAGTAAGTCTCTGAGCCTGGATCTGAACTCAAGAAGATGAGTCTTCCTGATTCCAGGGCCAGCACTCCATTCACTGCACCACTTAGCCACCTCTAAGGTATATCATTCCTGTTTTAAGGTTCCTGGGAACTTTTCCCTTCCTGCAGAATCCTATGATACCTAAGTTTAATCATCAAATTTATATTTGGATTCTACCACTTTGACAGACATTGAGTGGCACTCTGGGAGGGATGAGAGCAAATCTCCAAGTTTCCAACACTAGCTGTAGAGCTTAAGTCTTAAAGTCACTGTCTCAAAGCACAATGACACTACCCTGAGGAAAAGAGGGGCAAAGGGGCGACATTGCCTGGTCCAAAATTATCTTTGGTGAACTTAGTCTGTAGATTTTCCAAGGAATCATGACATTTCCAATTGAGCAATGAGAATCTTACAGATTATATAAAAAGGTTAGTAACTACAGTCAAATTTTAACAAATGCAATTCAACTACATCATGGGTTTTCATGCTAATATTTGAGAAGAGGATTCATATACTCTAACAATTAGTTTTTTAAAAGTCCCCTCTTTTTGGGGGGCATCTCCATTCTTGCTCTCTGCAATTTTGGTATTTCCTGTGCCAAATGTGTGTGTGTGTATGCTCACATATATACATATATACACACATATATACTGTACATGAAAATACTTGAATCTCATTTCTCCTGATTAATCAATCAGTCAACAAATATCTCCTATGTATCCAGCCCTATGCCACATGGGGATAAAAAGACAAAGCAGAATACCACCCGACCTCAAGGAATTTACTTTCTATTCTATGCCCATACGAAAATATGTAAAGAATATAAAATAAATAGGGTGAAGGATTTAATGCTGAAGGAAAACAGCCTACATGAATTCTCATTTCTAGAGCTGTATTCAAATCCGACTTTAATTTGCAAATGAATCTGACACATCTCCCTCTTCCTCTACAATATGGCTAATTTTCTCCTTCCCACTAGGGACACAGTTAGCACCTGTGAGGCCAGCTGTAGGTTGAGACCCCATTAGCAGCACTGCTTGCTACCAGAAGTCGTTCATAATACCTACCTCATAGGCCTCAAGCCAGAAGCAAAATCCTAGTGTTGAGACTCTTCACAAGTAGCAAATCCTCACACTTACATTTGCTTTGTAATGGAAGGAATGCCTCCTAACACATTATAGATACTGGAAATTCGAAGTTTAAAGAAGAAAAAGTGTAATTTGAAGTACAAAGTGAAAGATGGAAAGAAAAAAAACAACACTTCAAAATCAAGTTATCCTTGAAGCTCTCTGTGCTGGTGGATCATGGGACCCCAAGGAAATTAGAAATAATTTTTAGGTGAGACTGTACCTAAGCCATTAAAATGAATATGCATTGTATTATTGTCATCGACCTTGGGAAAAGAGATCCTCTGGGTAACCTGGACTTCATACCCCTCAGTCCTGAAAAACACTTTCTTATCTATTATAAATAAGTCTTTCCTAAATAGCTAAATTGATTTGATTGATGCTCAATGTTGTCCAAATCAAGTTAAAGAGCTATAATGCAGATGTTAGCGCAATTTACCTTCTAAGTCATACAATAGTGATGTAAAAGACAAACAGAATAATCATAGAAATGCATAGAGATTACATAATTGAATAGAGAAATAACCTAATGGTGACAGTCAAATTCAAGAATGATAAATATTTGCACTATGTAGTCGATTGTTTATCATTGGAATGAAATGGGATTCGTTATCTCTCTTCAAACTGGGGAAGTTCTGTGGTAGAAATGGGATTGTGCCTCAACATTTCAAAGTTAGAGCATATCTAATATAGATTATGTGTAGTTTTATGCTATTTCTCCTAGGCTGGCCCTTGCTAGACATAAAGAACAACTTGGTCAGTATCCTCCCTACAGTACTAGGAAGAATGGGATTGTCATCATTTGGCTCTTTTACTAATAACATCCATCAGTTACACCATATAATGCAGGACAGGGGAGTAAAGCAACAATTTATTGAGGGGTAGTAACTTATGAAACAGATTACTTTGAGATTCAAATAGTAATCTTTCTCTCTGTTTCTCTTCTCTTTCTCTCTCTGTCGCTCTCTCATAAAACAATCTTACAGTCAGAGGAATTCCTTAATTGCTTGCATTAGCAGCTTTCCTCATACAGGCAAAGAATGAGGCTTCTCAGCTGTTCTCTAAAGTGGGAGTAAATAATCCTTGCTTCTAACTCCCCAGGATGCTCAGTTCTAGAGGAGAACACTTGTAAATCACCTGGTGTTTATTAGAATAAAGATACCTAAATTAAAAACAATGTCAGATCCTGCCTGGTTTTTACTTTGTAGTATTCACATGTGTTGAAACAATTAATATGATGACTGTCTTCTTACTTGTAAACCCCTAGCTCACAAACTTTGGTGAGGATACAAATTTCCTAGCTTCTATAAAGTAGAGGTTTGCAAAGAATCCTCAGAAAAAAAGTCCACCTCCCAAACTCCCACACCACAAAGAATGAGAAGCATTTGTGAAGGACAGTAATGGTTTGGAGGAGAGAGCGGGTCCTCCCCTGCCAAAGCAGCATGACAGTCGATGTGACAATCTGTTTTTCTACCCTGAAGATGCAACCTTGGATCATGAACTCTGGAGAAGCAGAGGCTGAAATGTAGCCTTCACTTTCTGTTTCAGGATTCCTGTGGATCTGGGGGACTGGGGAAAGCAATCAGTAGGGGTAAGGAGAAGGGAACAAATAGCCTGAGACACACTGAGAGTTGGAAGGGACTTTAGAAACCATCTAGAGCAATCCCTTCATTTTACAAATCCCTTCCTAACCTCTAGCCTAGTTATGGCAGAGGCCTTTTCATCACTTCATGTTTCTCCACACTCCAGGTTCATCCACAACATTGCTGCCAAAGTCATTTTCCTTGAGCACAGATCTGATTATGTCACTCCCCAATGCAATCAACTCTACTGGTTCCCTGATTACCTCTAGGATCAGTTATAAATGTGAGTGTGTGTATGTGTGTATATGTGTACATAGAGGACACAGGATGAGTTGATTATGAAGGGATGATATATAAAAAATAAAATTAAGAGGTGGGAGAGGAATATAATGAGAGAAGGAGAAAAGGAGAGATAGAATAGGGTAAATTATCTCATATAAAAGAAAACTGTTACAATGGAGGGGAAGAGCAGGAAGGTGAAAGGGAATAGGTCAACCTTATTCTCTTTGAATTTGGCTTAGGGAGGGAATGACATACACACTAAATTGGGTCTCTTATCCTACAGGAAAGTAAGGGGGAAGTGGATAAGAGGGGGATGATAGAAGGGAGGGCATATTGGGGGAGAGGGTAGTTAGAACCAAACACTTTTGAAAAGGATCAAATATAACTCTCTTCAGCATTTTAAACCCTCTTCAACCTTTCCAGTCTGAATCTTTCCATGGTTATTTTATCTTACTCTTTCTTTTGTACTTGGCTTATGCAAATCATAAGAATCATAATGCAAAATGACCAAATGTCCTATAAAATGTTGTTTCTTCTTTCCTTTGAATAGTTGTCTGAATTCTGCCAAATCATTCATTGGACTTTCCAAGTGAGTACCTATAAGCCATCTTTCCTTTTGGCTACAACTTTAGTGCTGAACTTGGACTCAGGGAAATTTGGGTTCAGATACTGCGTCTGACAGTTACTGGAAATGTGAATATGGATCTAACCATTCTGAGTATCAGCTTCCTCATCTGTAAAATGGTGTGGGCATCTCAGGTGTGTGACTTTCTCAAGGACTGTAGACATGAATGGGAGGAGAGCTATGTCAACAGTTAGCAGGGACAGTTAGATCGAGTAAAGATTTTTTAGGAGAGAGGAAACTTGGGCTAGTTTGTAGACAGCAGCAAAAGAGTCAGTAGGGAGGGACTGATAGAGAAAGAGTAGGGATGATAGTAGGGACGATCTACCAGAGAATAGAGGGGATGGGATCAAGGGTACATGCAAAGTGATTTGTCTAGTCAAGAAGGGCCATGTTTTCCTTGTGAGACATGAGTGAAAGTGGAGATATTGGGGAAAAGACATGAGAAATTTAAGATCAAGAGAGGTAACGAGTGAGCTCTTGGGGCAGCTAGGTGGCTCAGTGAATAGAGCACTGGCCCTGGAGTCAAGAGGACCTGGGTTCAAATCCAGCCTCAGACACTTAACACTTACTAGCCATGTGACCTTGGGCAAGTCACTTTACCCCAATCGCCCTGCCTTTCCCCCTCCAAAAAAAAGCAAAAAAAAAAATGTGCTCTTGGCAAATAGCCTCTACTTTTTTAAGTGAAATATAAGGTAAGGCCCTCTGCTGAGATGGTAGGAGGAGTTGATGCCTTAGAAAACTTGAAGATTATAGGGGCGGCCAGGTGGCACAGTGAGTAAGAGTGCTGGCCATGGTGTCAGGAGACCCGGGATCGGTTCCAGCCTCAGATACTTGGCACCCACAAAAAATAACTGGCCTTGTAACCTTGAGCAAGTTACTTAACCCCAATTTCTTAAAAAGAAAATAAAAGAAAACTTGAAGATGGATGAAAAGGTGTGAAATAAAGGTTGTAGTGAGTAGAATAGTGAATTTATGATGGATGTATAAAAGGATTGCCTTGCTTCAGCTGAACCCAGTTAAGATAATGTAATCTAAATTTGTGATGGACTCAATTAACAAAGTTCTGTTATTTTCTCCAGCTCTGTTCAGCAGCATGGGAAAGGGACTTGAGGAGAATGTTGTGGGCAATCCAAAGTTGGAGATGACAACGCATGACCAGGCAAAGGGGTAAGCAATTCAAGTGTAGGAGACAGTATAGTAATAAGTTGATGTTCATGTTCAGTTGTTTAATCATGTACAGCCCTTTGTGACCCTATGAAATATAGTGTCTAAGGGGTTTTATTGGCAAAGATACTGGAGTGATTTGCCATTTCCTTCTCCAGCAGATTAAGGCAAACAAAGGTGAAGTGACTTGCCCAGGGTCACACTAGCTAGTGTCTGAGGCTGGATGTGAACTCAGTTCTTCTGAACTCCAGGCCCAGTGCTCTATTCACTGGGCCATCTATTTGCCTCCCTGATAAGTTACACATTTGAAAACTCGTATTTCCTTGAAATTATCTTAAAATTGTCCTTCTGGCTTTTATTCCTTTCAGTTTATACTCTATCAATAATAACAGCTAATATTTACACATAACTTTACAAAGCATTTTTCTCACAATACTTTAAGGTTGTCAGTGCAAATATTGTCATACTCATTTTATAAATGAGAAAACTAAGCTCTGTGAGGTTAAGGGTCTTACCCATAGCCATACAGCTGAGAAGGGCTGAGGCCAGGACTCAAACCTACTTGATATATATACTTGTGTCCTTATAGCTGTACTTTCTTGATTTGAATTCTATTTCTTCTTAGTCTTGGTAGATACTAATTTTTTTATTCTATCTGTCCTCATAAAAAAGTTGTTCCATTTCCTTGATCAACTAAAAATAATTATCTTCCCTGAAACTTTTATAATACAGTTCAATATGAAGCACCATAAAAACACAAAGTAGTCTTATTTATTGCTGTATAGCTTCCAAAATCACATGCAGTATTCCAGACAGAGTAGGGTTATGGCTCAGATATGGGAACTTCCAATGACTTTAGAAAGAGGCATAGATTAGGCTTAATTCCAAAAGGGATTCATTGTGATATGAGCCAGTCCCTTCTGTGTACACTTATTTTCTATTAGTAAATAGATAGATGCATGGATTACTTTAACTGCCCTCAGTGGTTTGAGGAAACAGTAAATCACAAAACTGAAAAAAGCCCTTAGAGGTGACCTGATTTAACTTTCTTATTTTATACCGAAATGTTATGGGAATGGGAATCTGAAGATCTTCCCTGCCCCTTGGCCCTTTGATAGGCTTAAGTGACTCTGAGAACCTTCCCTGATTTGAAAATATACTCTGTCTCCTAATAGGCTGAATGTGGCCACATGGAGCCTGTGATGGGAGGCTTGTTTTTCAGGAATGCCCACACCTTGTTATTTTGTGATTAGGCAATGGGCCAAGAGGGTTCTGACATTCTCTGACCCAGGAGAAGGCTATATATACACTGATGTGAGGTTTTGCTTTGGGGCTCACTTTGAGAAGAGTTGTGTGATTTGGTCAGATGAGACTTTGGGTCCCCCAGCTTTGAAAACCCAGATGTTGGTGCTTCCCTCTCTGGTAACTAACCAAGTATGGATGTAATGGTCAGACAGCTGGAAGCCCTGTCTGCTGATCTGTTTCTCTGTCTGCTTGTAACTTCTGTTTGTATTCTCTGAAGTTCAGGGTGTTGACTTATTTTCCCCAAACTAGGTAAATGTTTGATTAAAGTAAGATTGTTAACTCATTTTGAGTTGCTATCCTTTAGAAAAGCAGATCTAAGAACCTGTGCTAGAAGCCATCCTGGGTATGCTAGGGTGTTTGCTGCTACACTATGAAAACTGCAAGAAGTATCTAGGGTCACCCAGCTTCCCAGGGCCAGGCCTTAATTCTGGTACAACATGCCTGCTGCCATTATCAGTGCTCATTTATTTTTTAATCCTCATATCTCCTTAAGCACCTAAATTACTCCTAGGAAAAAAGTTAGTCATTAAGCTATGTAACTATTAAGTTACCAACTATGTATGCCTTTGAAGGAAATTTTTTTCCTTAATGTGAATAAAACTTTATAATATATTGGCTGAATCCCAGGAGAGGAAAAAGAAAGGAGGGCAGGGAATCACTTAGTGTAATTTTTAATTGAGTGTAAGGAAAACAGGAACAAAAAAATAAAACTAAACTCATAAACCACGTCATTACAAAAAACCCAAGGGCTGTGAAATATCCTAAATAGGATTATTACCTCCTTGTTTCTACAAGTTGTGTCTCCTTTAATACAACTCAAGAGTGCATTAGCTTTTTTGGTTGTCAGATCACAATGGTGACTCACATCTACTAAACCCCTCCCCCAGATTTTTTTAGTGTGGAGGTCATACCCCCATTTTATTCTTATGAAGTTGAGGTTTGGAACCCAAGTGTAAGACTTTACATTTGTTCCTACTGAATTATACCTTTTGATGGTAGTGTGGTATGGTAGATTGGGAGGCAACATTAGAACCAGGATGTACTAGGTACAAGTCATGTATCTGACATATATTGGCTGTGTCACAAACAGTAAGCCATTTAACCAGCTTCTTATTATCACAGACAATATTCTAAAACTAAAGGTTACAGTTAAATTGCTGATTCACATTAATCCACATCAATGAAATTACAAGTCTTTAAAAGAATAACCATTGCTAATTGTACATGGCTTTAAAACTCAGGCAAAGACTCTATATTAGCAATTAACAATTATTTTCAAGAATAAATGGTGATTTTGATGTGTACCTACCAGGGAAAATATTATATTTTTGTAGTTGTTGTTCAATAGTGTCTGACTCTTCACAACCCCATTTGGGGTTTTCTTGGCAAAGGTACTGGAGTGGTTTGCCATTTCCTTCTCCAAATCATTTTACAGATGAGGTAACTGAAGCAAACAACATTAAATGACTTGCCCAAGTTACACAGGTCACACAGCTAGTAAGTGTGCAAGGCCAGAGTTGAATTCAGGTCTTCCTGACTCCAGGCCTAATGCTCTATCCACTTCACCATCTAGCTCTTCTAAATATGATATTACCCTTTGAATAATCTACAGCTTCCCATTTGTTGAATAGTCATTGAATTAAAACTACTATACTTGCAAAATGACTGAAATCCATCTAAAAGCTAATTGATAAGTCACCTAGAAAGTAATAGAACACTGGGGAATAATTGAAGGAAGGCATAGAATCTTAAGAGCTGGAAAGTACTTTGGCTTCATCTAGTCCCATCTTCTCCGTTTAACAGATAAGGAAATTGAGGTCCACCAAAGATATATTACTAGTTCAAGTAAACAAAGCTTTACAATTAAAAATGTTGCCATACCAATATACTTTCCTTTAATGAGAGTATGACTGAAAGCAATTTTGCATATTTATCTATTTTGTAAGTCAAAAAAAACCCCATAAAAATGCAACTGATTTTATGTTAATAGAAAATAAATGACTGGTTAGTGATAGGGAAGCAATTTTCAAATAAGCTGTCTGTATATAATAAGACAACTGACTTGTTGAAAAAGCAATGATCAAAAACCAAAAAAGATATACAACGAAAACAACTCCAACCTGACCTAGTTAAATAAGCTGTCAACTCCAAAAATGGGAAATGGAAGGAGGAAAAAATGCTAACACAAATTATAACCATTTCCTAAGAATTTTAATCAGTATAAAATTATTAACATCATAAGGTGACCAGCGCACCCTAGAAATTTCCTAAATCACCAAACACTTTCTGTCACATCAGTTGGGGAGATAAACTCATTTGTAAAATCTTATAGCATTGTGGGAAAACAAGTATATTGACGCATTAATGTTGCTATAAATTGGTGAAGTAGTCCAACCCTTCTGGACATATATTTGGAATCATGCAAGAAAAGTGACTAAAATATCTATATTCTTTGACTCAGATCCTATTGAAATCAAAGACAGAAACAAAGGTACAACATGGATCAAAATATGTATAGTGGCACTCTGAGGTCGCAAGAAGCAGAAAACAGAGTCTGTGCCCATCAACTGGAGAAATGGATGGAAAAACAAAACAAAGGCAAGTATGATATATATGAATAGAATGGAACATTCTTATGCAGTATGAAACACCAAATAGAAGGAATGCAGAGAAACATGAGATGATTTCCTATGAACTAATGCTGAGTTGAAATAAGCAGAACAGAAAAAAATGCACACAATGACTACAAAAATGTCAATGAGATGACCACTAAAATGAAATTGAGCTCCAAGGAACTGAAAAACCAAGACGGTCGTTAGAGGAAAAATCTAGAGATTCACAAAGGAAAAAAGAGGCGTGTATTTTGACTTTAAAAAATGAGTTTTGATTCTGATCCCAAAGAAAGACTCAATAAAATAGGGGGAAGACTCCTAGTGAATTCTGTTACTTAGAGAGGCAGCATGGTATAATTAATATAAGGAATATAGGATTTGGAATTGCAGAAAAGAGGTTCAAATTTAGTCTCAGCTACTTTGTGACCTGGGGTAAATTACTTAACTTGTTTAAGTCTTAATTTCTTCATTTTCAAAATGACAGAGACTCTAAAAATCCTATGATCTTATTAGGAGATATAAAATTACTTTTGAGGTCCTAAATCCAAGAAATAGTTTTCAATGACTCACAATTAACCTAAGAGTATTTTATCAACTAGTGATTTTAAAAGTTCGTCCAGGACCCAATAGAGTTTTAATACTTCATCAGTAGTTGGAATGATACTATAAAAAAAATTCTTCATGATGGAAACTTAAAGACACAATTCCTTCCCCCCACCCCCAATTTGAAGGGTGACTCCAAGGTTCTATAAGGTGAGTAGTATGCAAATTTTCAAACTTGTGAAGGTGAAGAAGCAAAAACAAAATTATAATGAAGTTAAAATGAACAAGTGCACAGTTATTGACAAGGGGGGAAAGGCACAATTCATCAAGTATATGATATGGAAGGCCTATCTCTCTGCACATATGGTAGCAAAAAAGATGAAGAACAAAAATAAGTCATGAAATAAGCGTCCACAAAAATGACTACTTTTGTGTTTCTCAAGGTCAAAAGTCACCCAGTAGACCCTCTTGTAACCCTTTTATGGCATCCAGATGACTGCTTTTTAACATCTGCAGTGACAGGGTGTTCACTCCTTCAAAGGCTTCACTGTGGAATAGCTTCCATGGTCAGTAAGTTCTTCCTTCTGTTTATCTGAAATCTGAGTTCTTGTCATCTCCACTAATTGTTCTTTATCCTACCTTCTAGAAGAAAGATGGAGTCTATACAATAGCCTTTCAAATATTTGAAGATAGCAACCATCATGGGCCCCCTAAACATTCCTAGTTTCCTCAATTATTTTCATTATGGAAGTGATTTCCAAACTCCCCTCATGATCTCAGTCACCTATTTTCGCATGCTCTATAGTCTGTAAATGTTTAATCTCAAAATGTGAAGAGCAGAGCTAAATATAGTATTCTAGACATGGTTTGAATAGTGCAAAAGACTGGATTATTGACTCCCTTTTTCTGCACACTTGATTTCGATTCGTATATTGCATTAACTTTTTTAGTAGCTACATATAATGCTGGTTCATTTTGAATTCATGTGAATTCAAGTGAAGACCTTACATCTTTTTACTTGTGCTGTTATCAAGCCGTATCTCTTCCATCTTATACTTGGTACAATTTTTTTTTTTCTCAATCTGAAGCAAGGACATTACATATCATTAAATTTCAACTTGGTTTTGGCATAGTGTTCCAGTCTAGTACAACTAGGTGGCATAGTAGATAGAGTGCCAGACCTGAAGTTAGAAGGACTCATCTTAATGAGCTCAATCAAGGCTCTGACAACTTTAGTAGCTAAGTGACCCTAAGCAAGTCACTTAACCTTGTTTGCCTCAGTTTCTTATCTGTAAATTGAACTGGAGAAGAAAATGGCAAACCACTCCAGTATCTCTGCTAACAAAACCCCAATGGGGTCATGAAGAGTCAGATGTGACTGAAACACAAACCCAACAACATCCAACCAAATGTAATTTTTAAAAAATTCTTATTCTGTCATCTAATCTGTTAGATTTTGCCTCCTGGCTCTGTCATTTGTACACTCAATGAGAATATTTTCTAGGTCACTAATTTGAAAGAAACAACAACAACGAAGCTCAGATAGGTCAGGCCTAAGGACAAAGCTTTGTTACATTACACTGGAGACCTTCCTCTAGGCTAGCATCAATCAATAATTAATATCCTCTAGGTTAAAATTTCAACTAGTTACAATGCTACCTAGTTTTATAATTATTTAGCCAAACATTTCTCCATCTTAGAAGCATGGACTTTTAAAGTCAGAAAATGCCTTAAAGCTCATCTAGTCCAGAATGTCAGTTTACAAATAAAGATGTAAAGTTCAAGAATTTAAGTGACAAGGTGGCACAGCTAGTTATCAGCAGAGTCAGGACTAGTATCAATGTCACCAGATTCCCAATCTAGTGTTCTTTTCTCTTATGTCCACAAGGACTTCATAAAGCCCGTTTCAAGGATCTTGCTGAAATCCATACGGAACAAGGAAGGGAGAATGTACCTGTGATTTCATGATTGGAGAGAGCATCTGGTGAGGATCTTCCTCTCTCCAGGTATGTCTGTGTCTTCTCTAAACTGGACAGTCTCAGAGAACTGCCTACAATACTGAGAAATTAAGTAACTTGCTCAGTCCTGCACAGCCAGGACATGTAAAAGGCCAGGCACATATGGAATAAAAATATGCCTGTGACATCCCGATGGTATTCTATAGCTATTGATGGAAAGGCAGCTAGGGAGAGCACTGGGCTTGAAATCAGGAGGACTCATCTTAATTCAAATCTGGCCTCCGATGCTTACTGGCTGTGTGACCCTGGGCAAATCACTTAACCTTGTTTGCCTCTGTCCCTCATCTGTAAAATGAGCTAAAGAAGGAAATGGCAAACCACTCCAGTATCTCTGCCAAGAAGATATGGGGTCATGAAGAGTTAGACACGACTGAAACAACTAACCAACAAAAGCTGTTTATAGAACCAATGGGTCAAGTAAGCCTTTCAGAAAGGTGTGTGTGTGTGTGTGTGTGTGTGTGTGTGTATTTTCCAAGACTTGCTCTTAGCTAATTAATGGTGTCTCCCAAAGACCACTGCTTCCTTTTCTAAGGTCTCACAAACCATCTATTTACTAATTCACTCTACATTTTTTTCAGAGCTCAATAACAAATTATTCCTATGTAGTTTCTACTTTTTTCCATTTTTCAAAAATTAGAGCGTCATTTGAGTATTCTCTCTAGTCTTCTCACACATCTTCTGTTTTTCATGTTTGCTCAAAAGTTTCTAGTCAGGCTTCAGCAACAGCAGCAACACTGTCTTGGCCTAGGGCCTATACTTATTTAGATGTTCTCTCACTATTTCTTCAACTACCTGAAGATTCAATTCTACATTAATCAAGTTTGTTTTACTCTTTCCGGTTTGAAGGACTTCTTTGATGGGGCAGCTGGAAATAAAATAAAAGTTGAGTTGTTTTGCTTTTTCTTCATCGTCTATAAACATGATTCTATCTTTCTTTTTAAAAAAATACATTTATTTATTTACTTTTAGTTTACAATTTTTAGTTCCACAATCCCTTGAGTTTCAAATTTTCTCTCCCTGCCTCTCCTCCACCCTCCCCCTCATGGAGGCATGCAATCAAATATAGGCTCTACAAATACCATCTTTCTTAATTAATTCTAGCCATTCCTGGTTTATATTCTTTTCTTTTGTCATTTTCAGTTTTATTTATTTTTTAATATTACATACCTTAACAGATTATTGTCACTTCATGAGAAGTCTCATCACAAAGTAAAACAGGTAAATAAAACTAATAATATAGTGACTTCATCTAAAAGTGCATGCAATAGTTCAGATCTGTAGCACTACCTCTATTTTTAAAAATTCACAGAAATCCTTTTTCTTTCCCTCCCACTCTATCTTATTGAAAAAAAGAAAAGAAAAAACAAATTTCTTGTAACAGATATATCATGAGGCAAAACAAATTCCATGTGTTTGTATATATACATCTATGTGTGTGTGCATGTGTGTGTGTCTACACACATATGTCTATGGACTTATTCTATACCCTAAATATACACTTCTCTGCCATGCAGAGCATATTTTATTACATGGAATGATGAATGGTTACTGCATTGCTCATAGTTTTTATAGCTTTTAAAGTTGAATGTTTTTAGTGCTATCATTGTAGAAATGATACTCCTGATTCTGCTCACATCATTGTTCAAATAAAAATAGCTCTGCATTTTGCTTTTTTATCATGCCTGCCATCTTTGTTTCACTACCTTTTCTATAACATTGCAACAATCCAACATTTTTTCAGCCACACTATAAACAACCCCTGATCACTCTGGAATCACATTTTTTAGAGATAAAAGAAGCCTAAGGAATCATGTAGTTGGACTCTCATCTGAGATATACCGGCCTCTGACACCCCTATGCCTCCTGTCTTCAACTACGATACCCTAAAATCCTTAGACATAATCACCCAAACCACCCACTATACTCACCCTACTTCTTTCATTCCCTGTAGCTATGGAAGACTCCTCTGCTTTCTGTACTTACATTTACTATTCTACCACCTCTAAGTTAGGTACATATCCATGCAACAGCTCCCCTCTTCCAAAAAACCTTTCCCTCACCTCCCAGAAAGCAGAACCCAAATCCCACATCTTTGAAGACTTCCCAAGGAAAAAAAAACACAAAACAGGAATCACCTCTTGCTTATGACTAACCATAGCTTCTATTCTCTGTCCCTTGATCACAACTCTTTTGGGTATGTCAGTCTTTGTGTACCTGTCATCTACCCTCCAGTATATGCCTGGGCATTGATGTCACTTGGTTAGCACAAGGAACATGGTGCTGACTTATCTTAGACTATGAAGTCTTTGATAATATGAATGGTGTCTTCTTTACACTATATAAATCCCTATAATATCCAATCAAGTGGATAGACACAAAGCAGATACTTTATAGTTATTTATTAATTGACTGATGATGATAGAATACTAAAGAAGAAAGTTTTATATAGGAATGAATGAACTAAAACAAATCAGATGGAACCAGAAATTTCACTAGGAATTATAACCAGTTCCATAATCTAACAAGAAAATACTTGTGGGAGAGACCAAAAAGAGAAATGAAAATAAAGGTTTGAAAGATGTATGTAAGATGAGAGGAATTAAGATTAATTTTTCCCAGGAGCAGACAACACAAAAATTACTGCCTTCATTCTTTCCCCATCTCCAATTCATCCTATAGACCATAATAAGACTAACCTTCTTTTAACATGTCTTTCATATGTCATCCTAACAGCAACCCAGAGCCATCCACCATTATTATTAAAGGTACAACATTATCTTTCCCCCTAAATCCTTCCCCCTTCCAAACTTCCCTATTTTTTTTGTTAAAATCTGCATATGTATATCAGAAGTGCTATGTTCAAATCTTGGCTCTGACATTTATTAGTTGTGTAACTATGGAAAAGTCACAAACTTTTCTTTATCTTTATAATGGAGACATTACTTGCTTCACTTGTCTCACAGACTTATGAGGAAAATGTTCTGTAAAACATAAATGACTATGTAAATGTAAGCAATTATTAGAGCAATTAATATTTACTGTACCACCATTTTCAAACCATATCTATATCTATCCATATATATAAATATGTGTATATGTTTTATATATATGTGTGTGTGTGTATATATATATATCTCCTTGGATTTTTCAAGACTCATCTCATACACCAAGATCTGCAGGAGGCCTCCCCAATCCCCCAGTCATTTGCTCCTCCTCCTGACTATCTGACCAGTCCTTCTCAGTCTCTTTTGCTTGCTCATTATCCACATAATGTTTATGTGTCTATATGTATTATATGTGTGTATGTGTTATACATATATATGTATGCACACATAGACACATATTCATTCATTCATTCATTCATTCATTCATTCATTCATTCATTCATTCATTCTCCAATCCCAGTATCTCCTCTGGGCTTTAGTTCTGCATCACTAATTGTGTACTGGACATTCCAAAATGGATATCATGGGTATCTTAAAATCAAAATATCTAAAACAAAAACCATTATCTTTCCCCCTAAATCCTTTCCTCTTCCAAATGTCCCTATTTTTTTGTTAAAGGCACCACTCTCCTTCCAGGTTCCTGGGGTCATAACCTCAGCATTATCCCTCGCCCCACATATCCTAATATTGGTATTTACTCTTCCACAACCTTTTTCACATCTGATCTCTCCTCCCAATTTACATGTCTGCCAACTTAAATTAGACCCTCAGCACTCCTTGCATAGATTATTGCATTGGCACTTAATTGGACTCCCTTACCACTCCATCCTATACAATACTGTTAAAGTAGTTTTCCTTAAGTGGCTATCTATGCCACTATCCTACTCAATAATTCAAGTGGCTCCCTATTGTTTCTAGGATCTCATATAAATTCTTCTCTTTAGCTTTTAAATCCTAACACAGTCTTGTCTTCATTGAGCACCACTTCTCCTTCATCACTCTGTGCTCCATCCAAACTAGCTTTGTTTCTGTTCCTCACACATGACATTCCAACATCCCCTGGTGCCATGCCTTTGCACTAACCATCCTGTGTGCCTAAATGTACTCCCTCCCTATTTCTACCTTATAGTTACTTTCTGCCTTAGACATATAGGTCAAGCACCATCTTCTGAAAGAAATCTTTCCAGATCCCCCACCCCCATCTAACTGCTGGTGGTTACGCTCCCAAACCCCCTCATATTTCACCACTTTACATATCTGTATTTATTTACTTCATATTTACATAGCCTTTTGTCTCCCCCATTAGAATGCAAGCTTATTGAAAATAGGGATTGTTTCGTTCTTCATTCTTATATCCCCAACACCTAGCTGAGTGCCTGGAACATAGCAAGTGCTTAATAAATATTCCTTTTTTTTTTTTTAAAGCAATTGGGGTTAAGTAACTTGCTCAAGGTTACACGGCCAGTTATTATCTCTGGGTGTGGTGCTGAGTATCTGAGCCCAGATTTGATCCAGGTCATCCCGACACTGGAGCCGGTGCTCTTACTCGCTGAGCCACCTGGCCGCCCCTAAGCAATTGGGGTTAAGTAACTTGCTCAAGGTTACACGGCCAGGTGTTACTGGGTGGGTGCTAAGTGTCTGAGCCCGGGATTCGATCTCCAGGTGTTCTCAACACTGGAGCCGGTGCTCTTACTCACTGTGCTACCTGGCTGCCCCTTAATAAATATTTCTTGATTGATAAATAATTCTCAAAGTTTACTTTCCAGAGTCATCTTATATGTATCTATTTACTTACATGGTGTCACCCTCATTAGGATGTAAGCTTCTCAAATGCAGGGATTGTTTTTACCTTTCTTTGTGTCTACAATGCTTGCTGCAACATCTGGCACAAAATAAGCATTTAATAAATAATTTAAGTTGAATGATTGATCTCTTGATTAACCTGTTTAATAGAGGGCGTCATACTGTTCTTCTTATCTCATACAAGGTTAGGAATTCCCTATCTTTTTGTATTTCTATTAAGAATAAGTTGGAAAGCAATAATATTTTACTATAGCACTATTTTCTAAAGAGCAGAAATCAGTTTTTGGTCCACAATTAAGACCTAAATTGTCTGTGGGCTCAGTGAGCTTAATTTCCTGAAGATAATTAGAAAACCTCCATTCAAAATGGAGAATCATGGGATACTAGGAATTAGAACTACAAAGGAATTCAGAGGTCTCCTACTAACCCTTCCATTTTACAGATAGGAAAACTGAGTTCCAGAGCAATCATTTACCCAAAGTCACCCAGGCACTAAGCAACAGAACTGGGACATAAATAAGGGTGCCTGAAAAATACCAACATTACTGAATAACTTTTTTGAATAAGCATTGTCTTATTAATACTCTTTTCTTAAGAATGTGAATGTACCCAGTAAAGGCAATATTTTCAATATTATTCTAAATGAGTTCATCAGATTGTTCTCCTCCTTCACAGGAGACTGAGTACAGGATGAGAAAAGTGAGAAAAATAAACCCATTGTAGGAGTTGGATCTATGTTGGTGAAAAAGGCAGCTGGAGAAGGAGGAGTTTACCTATTTCACAACTTTTCCTATAAATTCCCTATGGTAGCATTGTAATGAGATTGTAACACACTCATTATTTCAAAAATAAATCAATGTTGCTCAGTCATTTATATTAATGTCTGACTCTTTATGACTCTATTTGGGGTTTTCTTGGCAAAGATACTTGAGTGGTTGGCCATTTCCTTCTCCAGCTCATTTTATAAATGAGAAAACTGAGGCAAATAGGGTTGAGTGACTTGCCCAGGGTCACACATCGAGTCAGTGTCTGAGGCTGTATTTGAACTCATGAAGATTAGTCTTCCTGATTCCAAACCTAGTAATCTATCTATTGGACCACATAGATAGTGCTGTAATTAGGTAATGATGTATACATTATTTCAAATTAAATTGGTACTGTGTAGGTAAATAGTTGTTATTTTTATAATGGCATACATTGACTTTTAAAGAATATTTTCACCACTAAATTACTTTGAGACATGAGAATGGCTTAATAAATAGAAAACAGGCCTCCAGGTCAGGAAGACTTGCCTGGGTTCCAGTCCTGCCTCTTACCCACACTGGCTTTGTGACTCTGGGTAAGTTTTTTAAGCTCTCAGTGCCCAAGGCAACTATTTAAGACTGTAGGTTTTGGAGAAGATGCTGACCTGTATTGAGAGAGTCTCCTCTACTAGTTATTCCCTATGACAATGAAAACACCAGTCCATTTCCTATTCCAATCCCATGTCCATTAAAATAAAAATTTTCATGTTTTGAGTATTGAGAATTTTATAAAATAAGATGAAAGGCCCGTTACTCCACAATGCCAGAAAAAAAGAATATGACCCACCTTAGTCTTTTTATGGACACACATACACATATGCCATGTATACATATATCATGAGTATATATATGCACACACAAATATAAATTAAATTGCTGTTTCAGTCTAGACAAGTTGAAAATTTTGCCATCATCCTCTCCAAATACTTTTCATAGCTAAAATTATTTACAACACAAAATGAAAAAATGTATAAAACAGCATATAAAACATATTGAAATGTATTGAAAACAATATTTAGACAGACTACAGATGTTTTAAGGAAACTAGGTAGAGTAGTTGATAGAACACTGCTGGCCCTAAAGTCAGGAGGACCTGAGTTCAAATCCCATCTCAGACACTTGCTAGCTGTGTGACTCTGGGAAAGTCATTTCACTCCGTTTTCCTCAGTTTCCTCATCTGAAAAATGAACTGAAGAAGAAAACAGCAAACCACTATGGTGTCCTGGCCAAGAAAACCCCAAATGGAGTCACAGAGTCAGAGATGAAATAACAACAAAATAACAGATGTAGATTAGTAAGAAGAGTATATTAGGAGCAGCTAGGTGGCGCCGTGAACAGAGCACCGACCTTGGAGTCAGGAGAACCTGAGTTCAAATTCGACCTCAGACACTTAACACAAAACTAGCTGTGTGACCTTGGGCAAGTCACTTAACCCCAATTCTGCCTTCCCCCCTCAAAAAAAAAAGAGTATATTATTTGTGAAAGGCAACAGAACACAGAGCTTCTCTTCCATAGACAATGTGCAAGCCTTACAAACATTTTCACAGAATTTAGTAATGTTTACAAATAATCAATCATGCCTGTGCATGATAACATGATAGCAGATTCACGGGAATTTGGAGAAACAATACATTCAACTCTGCCAATAAGCAAATAATTTATGTGTGAAACACAAAGAAAAGGCTTTAATTAATCGATACTTAGTGTTTCCTAATCAAATTAGAACTATATTATTTTGTTTTAACATAATTAGGAAAATAAACTAAAGCTAGTAGAGTTAACAGAATAATTTTTTTCACATTTCCTCTGTTTTACAAGTATTAAAATAACACATTTTTGTATGTCTTAAATTTTTAGAAAAGCTGTTTTTTCTTTGGACTGGAAAATTGTTTTTTAAAAAGTCATTCCTTTCTTTCACTATAGCACCTTTATTCTGCCTAATTACTTTTCCATAATAGAATTAATCTTATGAATTTGTTGGCATGTGAATTTTTTTTCTTGTTGTGGAATGCCAATTTGTGGTTTGCTTTTATTCTTTCAAATGCAATTAGCAAAACGATCTAGTCCCTGAATGGGCCTTTTCATTTAGACAAATTACTCCCCGGCCAACTGTAAAGAGAAAGGGACTGGGGGATGGGGAAGGAAGCCCTCCAGCCTGTTCTTATTCTGATGGGACTGGAAAGCCACAAAAGCCTTCCAGTTACCAGTCAATGACCCTGCCTGCCTGATGGTGGGGCAAACACAGCTCTGCATATGTTGCTTTTTTGGTTGTTTTTGCTATTTTCTTTCATTAGCCTTGCTGAATAGCTAACTTTCAAATTTTATTTCTGAGGGTGCTGTCCCCATTCAATTGGATGATTCAAGTAAGACAACAGTGGGGGGAAGGACTAGCCAAGACTGGAGGGATGATCTGATCTGGCAGGCTTCAGCACTGATGTCATCTCCTACCCTTCTTTTCTTGATAATTGCTGTTAAATTAAGAATTTTCAGCTTCAAAGTCTATCTTGCTTTCCCTTCTCCTGACTTACGGAACTTAATATGTTTTTTGAAAACATTTCAATTTCCAAAAGGTAATGTCTGACCTAGCTAAACTATTATTTACTAAACCTTGCCTCTGCTCGAATTCTTTGGCTGGATAAATACCCTGGCACCTCATTCTTCCTTCTCTATATTTGGATACATCAGAGGATGGAGAAGAGAGAATTTTCATACACATCCTTACTAACAATACTGCTGTGCATCGGGCACTGTTGGAATGTTTGTTTAATTAGTTAAATTTTCAGCTCTTCAATAAGAAGAAAAAACAAGTTATGGGTGGCCAGCTAACCTCAAAAGAGCAAATATCCAAGGTTATAAAATCATCCCTTCTCAGAATACTTGGTTAGAAATAAAAACAGCATTTACCAAATTCTCCCTTAAGTCAGGAACAGAGGTAGCATTAAGAAGGATGAAACTAAGTCTAACGTCAAAATCAAAATACGAAGGGGGCAGCATTATTTAACCAAAAAAAGAGATTTTGTGTACTTTATAACCAAAACATTATTTCTAAATTTAAATAAAACAACACCCAAGACACATGGTTGAGATCACACAAAGCAATTTCTGAAAATTCTAGGTCAGCTTTTCAATACAGAGCTTTGCAAATCCCAGTTAGACAACAATTAGTTTACTTATGTAACACAAAAATGTGTTCTGCATATACCTATAGTTGAATGCTACAACATCAATATCCAATTAGAAGCTTTTCCTTAAAAGCTCGGCTTTTGCATTTTAAAATATAAGCAGTGAACATGTCTAAAGATAACTTCTGATGTATTATTTTAAATAGAAGCATTAAGCGTCCTTAATTGTCTCAAGCTCCAAGTTCATCCCTTTCAGGAATACTTTCCACTCTTGCAATGCTTGACATTTGACTGGTCTTGATGTTTCAGTTCAGAGCTTTTGTTTACACTGCATTGGGACTTTTTGACCAAGGACTTCAAGGATCCTACAAACATCTGCAGGAATAATAGAGTTTATATGACCTAGCAGATGAAAGCTTCAGATCAGCAAAAGCCCTTCTAAACTCACTTCCTTTAAGAACTGAGTTACCCTCAGCAGAAGTGCTCTGTTCAGTTTCCTGAGAGCACTTAGTGGTTAGATCTAATTCAGAGAATGAACTCTCTACACTAGCTTTCCATTAGGAGGCTAAATTCTAAAGGAGCTAAGGTTTCCCATCATGAGAATCCTCTCTGATAAATTGTATTCCTCCTCTCTTCCCCTCACAATATTTCTCTGCTTTTTAAAAAGAAAATACTATAAAATAAAGTGCTTCCTCCAACAGTAGTGTACTCTGTTACATATGGGGGAGGGGAAGGCAGTAAAGCAGAAGAGAGAATCAACACATAATGCATTAGATAGTGATTATTTTAAATGATCTGCCCAATAACTCCCCTTTATTATTATACTGTTCTCATCTTCTTCTTATCTAATCTTTTTATCCTGACTCACAACTGGTTTAAAGCCTTAGCATGCCTTCTGTTCCATTAAACCTGCTCAAATCAATTTCCATAGTAGAACCTAAAATGCTCCTTGCATCGACAGTGGATTTGTAAAATACACAAGAGAATATTTTTCTAAAGTAAAGCTCTTGCAAAAGTTATTTAGGGCAGGAGCATGTTTAGCCAGGTAGCTAGAGACTATACTCTCTTTGACATACAAAGACAATAAATCCACATTGTTAGAATATATTTTGTTTTTCTGGTTAAGTCACAGCCAGCTTGCATTGATCTGTAAGTATTCTCTCAGCTTTCCCTGTTTTATGATAGTGATGACTTCAATAGCATCAAAACCATGTCTTTGGCCTCATCACTATATTCTAACTAACCACATATGGATATTCACATTTGGGTATGAAATAATAACTATATGAAAGGTGGTTGCACAGAGAAGGATCCGAACTCTATATCTCCAATAAGGAGAGAATGGAAGAAAAGAGGCTTCAGATGGTGGGATATGGGCTAGACTAAAAAAGGAACTTTATAGTTGATTATTAAAATACTGCATAAGGTTACCAAAGTAGGTTACAGAATTTCTTCCCCTGGATATATTTAATTAAAGCATCTAACTAAAAATAGAATGGATATCCAGCCATCTGAAATGATATCAGTACATTAACCAGATTAGAAAAGGGATGAACTAGAAAAACTTAAAGGCATCCTATCCTAAGACAGCATACAGACTGCTACATCTTTGACACCATCAGCCTGTTTTAACTGGAACAACTTTTATAATACTCTATCTTCCTCCCACCACCACTCATTAATACTTCTTGTGACAAGATTTATGGGCCATGACCTGGTATTTACAGTTTCCAGAATTCTTTCATTTCATATTTTCTTTTTATTCCTTGCCTTATTTTTTTAAAATATGAGAAAAAAAATTTAATGGGTACCATTTTAAATAGTATAAGACAAGATGACACCATTATTACATTTCAGTATTTTTTTGCCTTTTGGAGGGCGATTGGGGTTAAGTAACTTGCCCAAGGTTACACGGCTAGTTTTTTTGTGTGGGTGTTAAGTGTATGAGGCCGGAACTGAACTCGGGTCCTCCTGACTCCAGGGCCAGCACTTTACTCACTGTGCCACCTAGCCACTGCAGAAAACCTTTCCATTACTATCATTATGGATTTGTTTGTTTGTATGTAATTTTTTTTTGTCTTCTTTTTTGGAGGGGAGAAGGCAGGGCAATTGGGGTTAAGTCACTTGCCCAATGTCACAGAACTAGTGAGTGTTGTGTCTGAGGTTGGATTTGAACACAGGTCCTCCTGACTCCAGGGCCGGTGCTCTATTCACTGAGCCATGTAGCTGCCCCAAACATTTCAGTAATTTTTCACATTCTTTGAGGAGATGGAGTTGTCTATACAACACTATTGCTCTTTGTTCTCCATCCCTCCCTCGCTCTCCCTCCTTCTATCTCTCTCCATGTATACATAAATACACATATGTAAATATATATATATGTGTGTGTGTGTGTGTGTATGTGTACACATTATGAGATAAATATAAGAACAACCATTTTCCAGGATTTCTAAAAAGAAATGGTAAAGGCAGAAGTGAATGTTGAAAACAAAAAATTAAATTTTTTTAAATTAAAAAAAGCAAAAGGAAAAAATGGTAAATGCAATGCCATTTATGTGAACACACTGACTGACTCTGGTCATACTAAAGAAACAAAAAGCTATTGCCTCACAAGTGCATGTGAAAGAGATCTCCTGCTAAAGGACAAGCAACCAAGCTGACAAGATTCTATTCCTTTTGTCCCGGCAACTTGGGCCTTTTTACAAAAGCACTAGAATTATTCTGCTACAGCAGAAATTGGCTTGGATTCTGCTGGCAAATCCAGTCTGAGTGTTTAGCACACACTTACATGCTATTTCACTAAGGAGATTCAGAAATACAGCTGTTGAGTGCCTTCATATTCTGGCATCATGGACTTTTATGAATCTATTTGCATATTTTCAAGAAATGCTGAAAAACTGTCTAGCTAATCCTGTTAACCTTGCTTGGTCACTATTATCAAAGGACCTCCATTTCCATGTCACAACTCTGATTGTCAAATCACAGACAGCTGATACATTTTCAATAAGAGCTACCTTATGAACACAACAATTCCTTTATTCCTATTAATGGATCCCGAGTAAGGGAGAATTGGGGTGAAGTAAAAGGGGGGAGGGGTGAAAGGACAGATATTATAAAAGACCCAAACTTTAGAATACTATTAAACTCAGGCAGGAAGCTCTTTGGTTAGTGACACCCTCATTTGTCAGGCTGTGTCCACAGTTAATCCATTAGCTTTGCCAAAAAGGCTGTTCTCTACAATGTGGATGCCCACTTCTGTTAGCCTCAGCCAGGAAAAATAAACCTTCTGATAAAATTCAGGCTTTCTGAAGAAAGCTATGTGTAACATATTACTGGGATGACCTCACTGCCTAATACAGTAAGTGTAAATCTTACATATAGTTTGATCTGTCCATAGCTAATCACAGTATATTTTCAAGGATGTTGTTGAACCATGTTCCAGTCATATCTGACCCTTTGTAACACTGTTGGGGTTTTCTTGGCAAAGAAACTAGAGTGTTTTGCCATCTTCTTCTCCAGCTCATTTTACAAATGAGGAAACTGAGGCAAACAGATTTAAATGACTTTTGATATCTCTAATTTCAATGTTTTGTGCTGCTGCAAACCAGTCTTTACTATACCACAGGTGAAGATGATGTTTAGTTTACTGGATGAGAACTCCATATGTTCATTGTTGTTTAATCATATCCCCCTCTTGTGTGGCCCCATTTGGAACATTCTTTTTTTTTTGCCTTTTGGAGGGCAATTGGGGTTAAGTAACTTGCCCAAGATTACACAGCTAGTTTTTTTGTGTGGGTGTTAAGTGTCTGAGGCTGGAACCGAACTCAGGTCCTCCTGACTCCCGGGCCGGTGCTTTACTCACTGCGCCACCTAGCCACCCCTCATTTGGAGCATTCTTGGCAAAGACACTAGAATGGTTTTCCATTTGCTTCTCCAGATCATTTTACAGGTGAGGAAACTAAGGTAAATAGGTTTAAGTGACTTGTCCAGGATCACACAGCTAGTAAGTGTCTGAGGCCAGATTTGAACTCATGAAGATGCATTTCCCTGACTCCAGGCCTAACACTCTATCCACTGTGCCACCTTGCTAACCAAAATATAAGAACCCAACTAAATAGTTGGGTTATAATAAATATAATATAATACAGTCATATATAATAGAATAAATATAGTCATAAACTACCCAAAAGACATTACTCTTATTCCTTTTCCCCTTTTCATGATACTTGCCAATGTGCTCTCCCTCTCCCTCTTGCATTTCAATTCCAGATTCCCACCCTTAGCCCATAAGGGTAGTTTCTTCTTTCCCATCTTGTCATTTCCCCTCAATAAAAAGACTACAGGTAAGTCATAAGCCTTTACCTACAACGCAAGGACTACAAGTAAGTTACAGGCCTTCAGTCTCTAATGGGTGTCAAAGACAAGGATTGCAATTAGAAACTAGGACAATTGGAGACTATTTTTTTTTAAGGAAGGAGCCATGATGTTTGCTTCATGCCTTAGGTATAGAATAAATATTATTTGACTATGTAACAGAAAAAGTATGGATCATTTAATAAGCACAGTTTACTTCACATGCAGCAGAGTGAGAAAGTTACAGAAGAAATGGGAGGAACTTTGCTACTGCTATAAGTGCATGACAACAGGGTATGGAGGTATTACAGTACAATGTTAAAACTGTGCCTTACTCTGTGTGTGTGTGTGCATTTGTATGCTTGCGTGTGAATGTGTGTGTGTAGAAAAAAATACTTCAGCTTATATTTCCAGGTTAGCTCGGGTGGAGAGCAAAGACTATTATTAGATGTAGATAGAGATTATTAGATGCCTGGAGCAGCAGCAGAGATGGGGTTCTAGTCAGTTTCTTCAATAATAGTGTGACCTTCATACTAAGAATCGTTGAATTTCTCTGTTTCTGGAATTTCCTCACCTGCAAAATAGAAGGTCAGGGGAAGTCTTTCCAGCTCCATTTTTTCTTTTTTTTGCTTTTCGGAGGGCAATTGGGTTTAAGTAACTTGCCCAAGGTCACACGGCTAGGTTTTTTATTTGTGTGTGTTAAGTGTCTGAGGCCGCATCCGAACTCAGGTCCTCCTGATTCCAGGGCCAGCACTCTACTCACTGTGCCACCTAGCCACCCCTCCAGCTCTATTTTTCTATGATAAAGGTTAATCCTTGTCATAACTGTGGGGAAGGGTTTTAAATTAGGGGTGTCATCAAGAATGATTATAGGGAATCACAGTATAAAGTTTCTCTAGAGTTCATTACTGACAAGGGAAAACCTTGATTTTAAAATAATTTTAAGAATAAATAATTTTTAAAAAGAATAAATAATTCATGGGAATGGTAGAAATACTATAATATTTAAATAAGAGAAGAAATCTTGCACTAATGTCAGTCTGCTGGACGGACTAGGTGACACATCTTTCTCTATTTTCTGTTTATTATTTACTCACACAGTCACCCTTCAATTATCCCACCAATGGAGAGAGAAGTAATAGTATAGCTTATCCAAAATAGCAAATAGTTATTTATATTTGGACTTTGGAAAGCAAATCCACTACAAAAAGTCATAATGCATTCCAAACCAGGTTTTACATATGCTATTATTAAAATTAGATTACATTGCCTGAACATGTGCCAAATGATAGCTGTGGGCAATGGCCCAAAAGTCTGCTGGGTGAGACTAAGAAGCTAGCCTTTGGTCAGTATTTACCTATAAGGCAGAAAATCTAACCACATACAGCCAATTGAGAGAAGACTTTACATTGCTTTCTAAACAACATTTTAAAGATAACATATCAGGGAGGATATTTGACAAAACGATCAAATGAGAATGTTTGTAGAATATTTTGAAAACCTTAAGACTTTCTATATACATCAGCTATTATAATAATTACTTTTTGCTGTTTTTAAAGCTACTGTGGGGGCTTTCTAGTTAATAAAGTGAGATCATATAATCTCAGAATCCCAAGAGTTGTAACTTCTCTCATTTTAATGACCCTTAGAATTGTTAGTGGTCAACTGAAACTGGGGGTTTCCAATCTTTTTTGTTGCTCATACATCTTTGTTTTCTACATTCCCTATTCGATAGATTCTAGTGTTTTTCATGTATACACAAGAATAATATAGAAATTAATTTTTGATAAAGACGACTTTCTTTGGTGTATAACAGCATTTTTTAGTATCATAAAGTTATTTTCTCAGCAATTCACAAATATTTTCCCTAATATTTTTATTTTTGAAATGGTTCAGTAGGATCATAGAGTTGATTACTAAATATTCCCCATAGTTCCTTGACAAGCTTCTTGTACCCACTGAGAATATGCATGCCCTAGAACCCTGACAAAACAAATACTCATGCTCAATTCACTGGGTCTCTTTTGCCCTTTTTAGACTTCTAGAACAGATGAATTCGGAGAGTAATAAAAAATAATATAATTGATGATTTGCCCATGTTGCATAAATCTACTTGCTTCATCATACAGATTATTACAAAGTATTTGCCTCTTCTGCACTTATACTAGGTATTATTCCTTAACACACAGACCTTTTGCATAGGGTTTTTTAGTCGCTGGACCCTATGACCTTCTATTTATCTATTTATTTTTAGTTTTCAACATTGACTTCCATAAGATTTTGATTTCCAAATTTTCTCCCCATCTCTCTCCTCCCCTTACTCCAAGAGAATATGTAATTTGATATAGGCTATACATATGTATTCATACTGAACCTTCCTGTGACCTTCTATAAGATAGTAGAGTAATAATAATAATAATGATAGTTTACGCATATATTTCAGCATAGAAATATTTCATACATAAAGAATAATAGATAGCAATTTTTTTAGACCTGTGATTTCATTGGCATGGGGAATTACTTTTGAAAAAACTCTACCAATGACTATCAATAGGTATTATATAATCTAAAGTATTAAGATAGTTGCCTGGTGCACTAAGATGTTAAGCAAATTCCCTGGAGTCACAAAATATTACATATCAGAAGGAGCCTCTGAACATGACTTCAGTCATTTCCCCCTTTAACTATGCTATGCTGCCTTTATTAGAATCAAACAAGCAATCAATTTTAATCAACAAGCCCTTAGAAAACCTACTTTATGTAGCTGGCACTATACTGTATTAGAATAGTCTATATAGTACTTGGAGCTTTGCAAAGCACTTTCTTTACCAACAACCCTGTGAGATGGGTAGTACAAGTATTATTATCCTGGCTTTATAGATAAGAAAACTGAAGCCCAAAGGTAACATGCTAATTAATAGTAGAACCGGGATTTTAACCCAGTTATATTACAGTACTGAATAATACTCAAAGGAATAGTGAGGTTAACCTGGTTAACCTGGATTCAAATTATTCCTGGGCCTTATTTTACAGGCTATACTAGCCCATGAGAAAGACTGTCTCTCCCAATTTCTGAAACTGATGGTTGACAGCAACTTCTGGATCATGTGAGCATTAGTAGTTCTAAATACTTTAACTCAATTGTCTATAAAGCTCCACTGCTCTTTCATTAAGTTGTGAAAAAGGCTTTTCAGAAAAGATAAAAAATTCTGTCTTAGCCATGTTGTACCAAAATAGCAAATATCTAATGAAAAATGTCTTAATGACAGAGGAAGTAGATAAAATTGGGTGGTAGGGGTCAGAGTTTATCCTGTGCTATATCTTGGTTGAATTTTTCACCTTAAATGGAAACCTTTTTAGGACAACACCTTCAGTGAGATAACATCAATTTGTCTAGTTCAGGTTTAGAAAATTTATCAGCAATATTACTCCTTGAAGACTGGTGAAATCTTGGGAATTTATCTTTGTATCCGTAAGGCCTAGCAATGGTATGACTAACAAAATCTATATAATTAATAAATACTTGTTGAATTGAATTCAATTGGTATAGAAAGCACCCTACTGTCCTCAAAAGTAGTTTACAGCAAAAGTTGGACCATAAGAAAGTAGACAAGAGAGGAGTCTAAAAGCAGCAAAGGTAAGAGGGGAAAAAATGTGCCAAAAGGAAGAAAATTTTAAAACTATAACTCTCTCCTGCTGCTAAGATTTAGAAAATGAGGCATGGCAGAAGCATGGAATTCCCTTCTCCTTCCCATTGAATAGGTAGATGAAAGTGTCCAGAGAAGTCTGCTCTGCATGACTGGAAATGCATGTACACACACACACACACACACACACACACACACACACACACACACACACACACACACACAAACCAATTTTTCTTTTCTGTAGCAGTCAGAAAAGTGTGAGTGAAGGATGGGTGGACAAGAGGAGAGAAGGAAGGTTGACCAAAAAAAACCACACAGAGGTAACAGTGGATTTCAGACCAGTACCTAGGAAGTCCTAAACGGTTTAGAATGGGAGACTTTGTCCCCTTTGATTTAATTAGATGACTGTTTTCAGGATGTGAAGGGTCTAGGCTCATAATCAAGTACTTACGTAATCGTCTTCATTCAGTCCTTGCTTCTCAACAGAACTTTTCACCTCCATGGAAAACTTCTCAAACTCGGGTTTCACTGTCCTCAGTAGAGTAACTGTTTGGAGGGATGAGTACGCTTGCTTAGCTTCAAGGTCATGTTTGTCTCCTCGCTTCCATGAGCCATCTCCTACAAGAGAAATAAAAATATTGACAATTCCAAGCCAGTCACCAGAAAGGAACCATTTTCCTTTTAGACTGCTACTGAGTCGCTACATCCTGCTTTCTTTCTGGAGTAGCTGAGCTAATAGGCATTGTCACAGTTTTGCAATTAGTTAGAATGTACCATTGTTGAGATCATTTGGTGAGAGGAGGCCCTTGGACCGAAAATGGATGTGAAATGGGGAGAGAAAAAAAGGATTGTTGATGTAATTGCTTTGTAATAACCATGTAAAGACAATTTCCACTCATCAGAATTTCAAAACTAAAATCCTTCTGTCTTCTTAAATAGAAGTCGCTTAGAACAAACTAGAAATTTGATGAAAGTGTTACCTTATACTAAATTATTTGCATTATATTATATAATTGTCTTAGAACATGTTATACTACTACAAATGTACACAGAAGGACATATGTATATACCAAAGATTTGTCTCCTCTCTCTACCACATTGAAAATGTCTATAACTTAGCAGATAAATATTAGCTTCCTGAGGCTCTCATTAAGTAATAAACTCAGAACCTCAGTTTCCTAATCTTTAAAATGGAGATAATAACAATTATATTAACTACCTAATAGGTTTTCAATGAAGTTAGTGGAATAATGTACACAAAGCATTATATAAATATCAGTTATTGTTAAGTGATTTGTAGAATTTGAACATAGGTCTTCCTGACTTTAAAATTCAGCACTCTATCTACTATGTCACACTACCTCTCTAAAAATGTAATTATATATACTTATATACTACGTATTCTATATTACATATATGCATATATAATAATAAACATTATAAAACTGACACTGCCAAGAATGTTAAATTAAGGAGTATTTTGAATCTCTTCAGTTATACTGATCTTAAAACTTGAAAAATGACTTTTAGAATGTTAGAATCCCATGATAATGACTTTCGGCCGAGCATTCAATCATTCACTATCAAACTGATCACTGTTTCACAATTCCTGATGAAGTGAAACAAAAGTGAATTGAGTAACTAAAAACTTGAGCTTTAAAAATTATCTTTTTTATTCTGAAAGATCAGGAAGCCTTGAGATCCAACAAATCTTAACTTATAGCTACTGACAAAGAGCAATTATTTCCACGACATCATGTTATTTCTTACATCTCTGGAAGCAAACCAAGAGGCTTAAATGACTGAAATGTAGCACATGAGTGACATCATAGTGTTAGATGTCCACTTACCTTTAGGTCCTTCTAATCTGGACAGATATGGAAGGAGGAGGGTAGCTGATGTGAACTCTGCCAGAAAGACAGGCATCCATCCATCCTGCTCTTTGGCTTTCCTTATACTTTTCAATGCTTCAAATTTGCAGGCTTACTCCCTTCGCCAGTTCAAGTCCTAGCCCCTCTATATCTTAGTCAATGACATTCTTAGGATGTTGTAGTCAAAAACAGTCACTTAGGTGAATCACTCAAAATGGAATTAAGCTGGACCTTATTCAGCTTGCATACTGCTTCTTGCTAAGCCTATATTATAAGCCTCTCCATTCTGGTGGGACCTTCCTGAGTTTGTATTCTACTGGTACAGCTTTCAAATCACCTCCTAGGGTCAGGTATGTGCAGAGTGGCACATCAGAGTGGGACTTTTAATTATATAAAAAATTAAATCCCAAGATATTTTGTAAGGTTTAGCTTCAAAGACTGTCCTTAGCATCTCCTCCCCATTACGTCATGTTGTAGGAATGAGCATGGGATTTGGTGGCAAGAGACCAGGTTCGAGTTTCATCTCTCTTAGCTTTACTTTTTTCATCTGTAAAATGATGGGATTAGACTCATTCTCTCTCAGGTCTCTTCCAGCTCTAAATCTGTGATCCTTGAATTTTTTTTTTTTTTACTTTTTGTAGGGCAATTGGGATTAAGTGACTTGCCCAAGGTCACATGGCTAGTTTTTGTGTTAAGTGTCTGAGGCTGGATTTGAACTCAGGTCCTCCTGATTCCAGGGCCAGTGCTCTATTCACTGTACCATCTAGCTGCCCCCAAATTAATATTTCTAAGAAAATAACTTTTAATAACTAAGAAACCAAACACTTTGCTCCTTTTCTCAAAAATTTTCAGTGCCTCCCCTCCACTTTCAGGATAAAACAAATACTCCTCAGCCTGGCATTTTTTAAAGCTCTCCACAATCTCACTCTTACCTATTTTTACGGACTTATTTCTTACTTACCTCAAATGATCTATATTCCAGCACACTGACCTGCATGCTGTGACCCTAATTTAGATGCCATCCTTCTGCTTCTGGACCTTTGCCACAGGACATCTCCAACATTGGTTGGAGTCATGACCATCGGCTCCACCTCTTAGAATCTACAGCTTTCTTTTAAGCTTGACCCTAGGTATTACCAAACTCCTTCCTAATTCATCTGATTGTATTCTTTTCCTCCTGAAATCATCTTGTATTTACTTAGACATCGGCCAGCTGGTCAGTAAGCATTTGTTAAATACTTACTATATGTCAAGCACTGTTCTTAGTACCAGAGATAGAGAGTAGGGATATAACTGTACACATATTTTATCTTCACTAGGGAATGTAAGTTTCTTGAGGTAGTGACTTTGCCCTTGTATCTTTAGTATGCAGTATAATGCTTTTCACATAGTGGGTGCTAAATAAATATTTGTTAAATTTAATTGGATTAAAAGAAAACAAATTCCCCCAAAGCAGAATTAAAGCTCTGGAGACTGACAAACCACACTCAATAACAACTTAGACTATATTTTTGTGTTTCATTTTTTAAAAAAAGTACTACTGCATAACATTCCTTGTCACCTTTAATTCCAATCCTGCTGAACATTAGGAAAGTAGAGAAATGGTTAGTGGGAGAGTACAAACAGGTTCACATCTGAAGTTCCTCAGACTAGGGATAAAGGTCTAGGCTAGATAAGACCTGGATTATTAGGTAGCCCACCCCAGTAGAACAGAATGTAGGAAAAATATGATTTAGTATTGTCCTCAAGGTATGGAGGAATTCTGCAGAAGTGGAATACAATAGTAAAGCCATGTGTTTATGTAAAAATCTATATTCTTCAAAATCCAATCACATCAGTAATTTCATTTGATACAACAATTTTGTGACCTAGGCAAGGAAAGAGGAGGGAAGGGAATAAGCATTTGTATAGAGCCTCTTATGTATAGGTGCTGTGCTAAGTGCTTTACAAATATCTCATCTGATCCTCTGCAACAACCCTGCAAGGGAAGTGCCTTTATTATCCCAATTTTACAGTTGAGGAAACTGAGGCAAAGAGAGGCTAAGTGACTTGTCCAGGGCCACACAGCTAGTAAATGTCAGAAGCCAAATTTGAACTCAGGTGTCCCTGGCTCCAGCCCCAGTGCTCTATCTACTGCCCACCAGCTGTCTCAAAACATATAAGATTATCTTTATTTAAAGAAGAGAAAATTGAAGTACAACAAGGTTGAATGAGTCCTATGTGTTCATACAGCTAGTGAATGGAAGAACTGATATTATTAGAATCCCAGTCTCTCAAACTGCAGCCAACCAACAAACATTTATCAGGCATTGCACTAAATTCTGGGGATTCAAAGAAAGGTTTATTGCTTATTGCAAAAATGTTCCTGCCCACAGGGAGTTCACATTCTATAAGAAGAGGAAACAAGAAAAGAACCACTCACCTATAAGACATAGACAGTGTAAAGGGAGGTCATCTCAGAGAGAAGACCTAGAATTCTCCACTCTGCTGCCTTTTCTCTTTGAAGGTTACAATCTACTTAGAAGATAAGCCCATACTATCTGAAATGCTTCTGTCAAATAGATATAAATCCCAAGCTTGCTCCAGACAACTCATTTGCCTAGAAATTCTCTGGCCTGGGAGTTTTGTTAGCCTTGGGGGATCATTCCAGAATGGAATTATTTTCTCAAGCCCCTAGAAATTCTAGATTCACACTCCTGAGGCCACTAAAGCTCTGAAGTGGGCCAGGTTGTAGAGAAGACAGTGAGCCCCTAATACAGTGAGCACTATTGGGCCTTCACACAGACTGGCTGAATTTTCTTGTGGCTTTTGCCACTTGAAAATGTTAGAGGCTCTTTAAGTAGCTCCTGGGAGAAGGTCAAAGCCAAACTGTCATTGGCTTTCATTTCCAACTTTACAGACATAGTATATTTTAGAGCTTCTGCTCTAAGTTTTCATGTTCCAGAAATCCTATCAACATTTTGCTCAAATTTCTACTATTTTCCTATTTTCAGCCCTCCCAATCGTTCACCATGAGATTACTGATATAAAACATATTTACATAATTAGCATGATTAAATAATATTCATTAAGGTCCTCAGAGAGCAAAATATCCTTATCAAATGACTTAATATTAAAGGACAAGATTTTTCATTTGACCATTCACTTAATTTACATTCTAAGGGGACAATGTAGGTGAATGCTGGGCTAGAAAATTCTCAAGATTCCTTCCTAATCAGGTATTCTATATGTATATGGAAACCCATAGGAAAAGGGGTTTTCAAATGTAATCACATTAATGAACACATGAATGAATCTTAAAAGAGAACACAACACACTTTTTTCTGATTTTTTTCTAAGAAAAAAAATGCCATAGTCCACATTTTTTATCTTTTTAAAAACCACATTAAATACTGTGTTTAAATTTTTGTCACATTATTTTTCCTGAAATACATATATAATTCATGACTCCTGTCAAAGCAGAAATACTGGTAAATTAGTTGAATCAAGGAATTTTCAAAAAATCCTTATCTAAATTATTTGTGTCAAGGAAAAAATACTGAATACTCAATTGAAATTACTGCCTCTAAAGTTATCAGCCATCTCTTACTTGTTAAATCCAATTCTCTTTTCCCAATTTTCATTCTTCTTGACCTCTGCCACATTTGACACTTAACTAATCTCTTCTGGATATATTCTCCTCTGGGCTTCCTTAGCATTGCTCTCTCTTCGTTCTCCTCTTGCCTGTTAACTCCCTCTGTCTTCTTTGCTAGATTCACCCATTTCACTTCCCCTGTCAGTGTACTCCAAAGTCCTGTCCTCGGTCCCTTTTTCCTTTCTCTTTCTTTACCTTCCCACTTAGTGACCTTATTAGATCCCAATGGGCTATGCAGACGTACTAGAGTTCTTTAATGTCACTCACACATCATCAGTTGCCCAATGGACATTTCCAACTGAGTGTCCACAAATTCAAAATGTCCAAAAGAGGCTTCATTATCCACCCTCTACCCCAAGACACATTCCTATTCTGAGCTTTCCTATTTTAATTAATACCACCATCATCCTTCCAACCATCCAGGTTCACAACTTTGGGATTACGCTCAAATCTTCACTCTTACCCCATATATCTTGTCAGCTACTGAATCTTGTTGATTCTACCTCTATAACATCTGTCACATTTCCCCTCTTCTATCCATCCACACAACCATCACCTTAGTTCAAATCTCGTTGTTTCCTATTGGACTATTAAAACACTGTTGTAGTTCTTTGTCCTTTCTTCTTGAAGAGGAACAATGATATCAGGAGTGTGATGTCTTGACTTTCAAGTGAATTGAATATAAGTAAGGCAGGGCTATGTGAAGTCATCAGTCTCACTCTCTCCTCCAGAGCCATAGAAGTTCAGTGGCAAGACATAGGTCAAGATGACTGGTGATGGCCCTGGATGCAATGGAACCAGACGTTGACCTTTTTAATCTAAGGTCTTTCCCCAGGTCTTGGTTTGTCTAAGTCAATGCCCATTCAGTATTTAAAGGCTAGTTAAGAATTAAGGCAAAAGATGGCCTCCTTTTCCTTCACCAAAGAATCAAGATTTCTAATTAATTGGTCTTTCTGCCTCAAGTGTCTTTGCACTCTACTTCATCTTCCATATAGCTACCAAAAGGATTTTCTTAAAGAAAGATATGATCATGTCATGTCCCTACTTAATAAATTCTGAGGGTTACCCTATTAGGAGTAAATATTAACTCCTCTGTTTGCCATTTAAGATTCTATACAATATGACCCTAACTTATCTTTCTAATCTCAAAATATATTACTTTCCTTCATGAACTTACTTTACAATCCAAGCAAACTGTCTTTCCTACCAATGCTCATACAAAGCATTCCATTTCCATTCTCCACACCTTTGTAGTGGCTATCCTCCATTTCTAGAATGTACTCTCTTCTCAACTCTGTCAAAATAGTTTCCATGGAGCCAAGATGGCAGAAAGAAGCTGGGAAGTTGCCTGAGCTCTCCCCAGTTTCCCTTGGAAACAATGTTAAATCAAGGTCAGGAGGGAAATGACACAGCAAGTCAGCTGTGAGGCCTCCAGTACAGTGCAGAAGGCAAACTGCCAGCCCCAGAACCTAGGCAAACGCAGGCACAACTAAGCCAGGCCACCCCGGTGCAGTACGGAAGCCACTAGCACCTGAGGTCCCAGCCCACAAAGCCAGTAACCAGGCCCCTGGTGCCCGCTGTGCCCCAGAAGCAGAGCTCAACTTTAAAAGTCACAAAATAGGTTAAAAAATGAGCAAGAAACAAAAAATAGCCTTGACCACATGGTGACAGGAAAGATCAAAATACAAACTCAGAAGAGGACACCAGTGTCAAAATGCCCACATGTAAAACCTCAAAAGGGAATATGAATTGGTCTCAAGCCCAAAAAGCCTTCTTAGAAGAGCCCATAAAATATTTTAAAAGTCAAATAAGAAAGGTGGAAGAAAAATTGGGAAAAGAAATGAGAGATATACAAGAGATAATCAACAGCTTGGAAAAGGAAGGACAAAAATTGTCTGAAGAAAACAATTCCTGGGGCAGCTAGGTGGTCCAGTGGGTAGAGTGCTGGCCCCCGGAGTCAGGAGGACCTGAGTTTGGATCCAGCCTCAGACACTTAACACACACAAAAAAAAAACCTAGCTGCGTGACCATGGGCAAGTTACTTAACCCCAATTGCTCTCCAAAAAAAAAAAAAAAAAGAAAAGAAAACAATTCCTTAAAAAATACAATTGGCTAAATTGGGGGAAAAAAATCCACTAAAGAAAACAATTCCTTAAAAATAGAACTGGCCAAACGGAAAAGGATGTACAAAAGCTAACTGGAGAAAATAATGATTAAAAATTACAATTGGGCAAGTGAAAGCTAATGACTCTATAAGACATCAAGAATCAGTGAAACTAAATCAAAAGAATGAAAAAAAATAGAAGAAAATGTAAAATACCTCATTGGAAAATCAACTGACCTGGAAAATAGATCTAGGAGAGATAATTAAAGAAGTACTGGCCTACCTGAAAACCATGATAAAAAAAGAATCTGGACAGCATCTTTCAAAAAATTGTCAAGGAAAACCGTCCTGATATACCAGAATCAGAGGGTGAAATAGTCATTGAAAAAATCCACCAATTATCTCCTGAAGGTCTGAAAATAAAAACCTTCCAGGAATATTGCAGTCAAATTCCAGAATTCCCAGATCAAGGAGAAAAAATTGCAAGGAGCCAGAA
Organism: Petaurus breviceps papuanus; assembly: GCF_028583685.1. Lineage (NCBI taxonomy): Eukaryota > Metazoa > Chordata > Mammalia > Diprotodontia > Petauridae > Petaurus > Petaurus breviceps. The sequence continues at coordinate 1,189,945 of NW_027185664.1, read as the reverse complement.
AGAAATAATTCAAATCTCAAGGGGCCATAGTCAGGATTACACAGGATTTAGAAGATTCTAAATCAAAGGACTGGAGATCTTGGATTATGATATTCTGGAAGGCAAAGAGGTTTGGATTATAATCAAGAACCAACTACTCAGTAAAACTGAGCATAATCTTTCAGGGGACATTCAATGAAAATAGGGACTTTCAAACTTTCCTGATGAAAAGACCAGGCTGAACAGAAAATGTGATCATCAAATACAAGAATCAAAAGAAGCATAAAAAAGTAAGGAGGAAAGAAAATAATATGTCATTCAATAAGGATAAATTGTTTATATCCCTACATGGGAAGTTGATACTTGAGAACTGCATCTTTACTGGGGCAGTGAGAAAGGATATACATAGACAAAGGGTGTGGATATAAGTGGACTTGGATGTGATGATATAAAAAAATTAAGGTGTGAAAAAAAGGATTGTACTTTGAAAAAGGAAAGGGAGAGGTAGAATAGTTAAATTATATCACATGAAGAAGCACAAAAGACCTATTACAACAGAGGGAAAGAAGGGTGGGAGTGAATATTGTTTGAAACTTAATCTCATTCAGATTCAGCTCAAAGAGGGAATAACATACACACTCAGTTGTGTATAGAAATTTATTTTACCCTATAGGGAAGTAGGAGGAAAAAGGGGAAAGCAAAGGGAGAGGAGCTGACAAAGGGTGAGCAGATTGAAGGAGGCAGTGGTCAGGAGCAAAAAAAAAGGGAGAAGGTGAAAGGAAAGAGAATACTTATAAATGGGGGGGGGACAGGATGGAGGGAAATAGAGAGTCACCATAACTGTGAATCTGAATGGGATGAACTCTCCCATACAACAGAAGTGGATAGCAGAGTGGATTAAAATCCAGAACCCTACAATATAATGTTTACAAGAAACACATTTGAAGTAGTGAAGTGGAGAGATACACAAAGAGCTAAGGTAAAAGGTTGGAGCAGAATATATTGTGCTTTAGCTGAAGTAAAAAAAAAAGCAAGAGTAGCAATCCTGAGCTCAGATAAAGTAAAAGTAAAAAAGAGATCTAATTAAAAGAGATATGGAAGGAAATTACATCTTGCTAAAAAGGTAGCATAGATGAAATAATATCAATACTAAATATATTTGCACCAAGTGCTATTGAATCCAAATTCTTAGAGGAAAAGTTAAGTGAGTTATAGGAAGAAACAGATATCAAAATTATACTAGTAGGGGACCACAACCTCCCCCTCTCAGAACTAGATAAATCTAACCATAAAACAAACAAGAAAGAAATTAAGGAGGTGAATAGAATTTTAGAAAAGTTAGATATGATAGACCTCTGGAGAAAACTGATTGGGGACAGAAAGGAATATACCTTTTTTCCAGTGGTACATGGCACCTACACAAAAAATGACCATATACTACAGCATAAAAACCTCATAATCTAATGCAGAAAGGCAGAAATGTTAAATGCAACTTTTTTAGATCATGATGCAATAAAAATTATGTGTTACAAAGGACTATGGGAAGATAGACTAATTGGAAGTAATTCTAATCTAATCCTAAAGAATGAGTGGGTCAAACAAAAAATCAAAGAAATAATCAGTACTTTCATCAAAGAGAATAAAAATAATGAGACAACATATCAAAATTTTGGGGATGTAACCAAAGCAGTACTTAAGGAAAATTTATCTCTAAGTGCTCACATGAATAAAATAGAGGAGAAGATCAATGAATTGGGCATGCAAATAAAAAAAGCTACAAAAAAATAAATCTTAAATTACCAATTAAATACCAAATTAGAAATTTTGAAAATCAAAGGAGAATCCTACTAGATCCTTTTTATGACACAAATATAAGCAAAGAGATTATAGCAATTTATCATGAGTATAATACAATATGACAAAAAGGGATTTATACCAGGAATTCAGGGCTGGTTCAATAGTAGCAAAACTATCAGCATAATTGACCACATTAATAACAGAACTGACAGAAATCAATATAATTCCCGGCAGGTTGGCAGCAAGCGGCCAAGTGAGCCGAAGGTTTTAGCCCCAGGGCGGGTCTGACCAGCCACTGGCTAGAGGGACTCCAGATCAACAGCAGCTGTGGCCATTTCCAGATTTATCAACAACAAAGATGCTAAGGACAATGTGAGAGGTCAGGGCAGTATGGACTTTGGGACCCAGTAGTTGGGAGTGCGTGGCTTTTGCCCCCAGGGTGAGAAGCCAGTGAGACATCTGGCAGAGCCAGCACCACGTGGCAACTTCAGCTCCTGGCCTGAAAATTGTAGGGGGACCAAGCAACCAGGCTGAGGGGTAATCGCTCTTGCTTTAACCTGCTTGGATCTGGATTGCAGTCTAGGGTGGAGGTCTTAGGGTTCGTAATCAGCTTGCCAGAGCACGTGGAAGCCTCAGAGAGGGCACCCAACTAATACCTCTGGCAGCTGAGAAAACCTCAGCATTTGGGACGGAAGCTCCCCTGTCTGGTAGCAGAGGCCTACTGTGGTAAAAAGCCCAGGGGTCAAGCGACTAAGGGGCAAAATGGCCAGACAAAGGGAAAAAAAACCAGAAGATTCCAACATTAGATTCCTATTTCAGGGACAAAAAGGAGCAAAGCATGGAACAGGAAGATGATAGTGAAGTCAGAACTCCTGCACCAAAAGCTTCAAAGGAAAATATGAGCTGGTTACAGGCCATGGAGGACCTTAAGAAGCAGATAAGAGAAGTGGAGGAAAAATTGGGAAGAGAAATGAGAATGATGCAAGAAAATTATGAAATGAGAATCAACAGCCTGACTGAGGAAAAAATCATACCTTAAAAAACAGATTAATTCAATTAGCAAAAGAGGCTCAAAAAGGCAACGAAGAGAGGAATGCCTTAAAAAGCCGAATTTGCCAGATGGAAAAAGAAGCTCAAAAGCTCAATGAGGAGAATCTTTTCCTCAGATTTAGATTGGAGCAAAGGGAAGCCAGTGACTTTAAGAGAAATCAAGAGGATGTTAAACAGATACAAACAAATGAAAGAATAGAAGGCAATGTGAAATATCTCATGGGAAAAACCACTGACCTGGAAAATAGATCCAGGAGAGATAATTTAAAAATTATTGGTCCACCTGAAAGCCATGATCAGGGAAAGAACCTAGAAATCATCCTCCAGGAAGTTCTCAAGGAAATTGCCCAGATGTTCTAGAAGCAGAAGGCAAAATAGAGGTTGAAAGAATCCACCAATCACCTCCTGGAAAAGATCCCAAAAAGAAAACTCCTAGGAATATTATAGCCAGGTTCCAGAATTCTTAGATCAAGGAGAGAATATTACAAGCAGCCAGGAAGAAATAATTTGAATATTGTGGAAACACAATCAGGATAACACAGGATCTGGCAGCTTCTACACTGAGGGACTGAAGGGCCTGGAATAGGATATTCCAGAGGTCAAAAGAGCTGTGATTAAAACCAAGCGTCACCTACCCAGCAAAACTGAGTATCGTGTCTCAGTGGAAAATATGGTCATTCAGTGAAATAAAGGACTTTTAAGCATTCTTGCTGAAAAAACCAGAGTTGAATAGAAAATTTGACATTCAGATACAAGAAGCATGAGAAGCATGAGAAGGTAAACAGGGAAAAGAAATCATAAGGAACTTATCAAAGTTGAACTATTAACATTCCTGCATGGAAAAATGCTAATTGTAACTTTTGAAACTTTTCTCAGTATGAAAATAGTTGAAGGGAATATAAATATATATATGGTTATATCAGAGGTTATACAGGTATATGAATACATATATGAATGTGTGTATATATGTTTACAGGTATACATAGATAGAGGGCACAGGTCCAATTTAATAGGAAGGGATGATACTTAAAAGGTGAAATTAAGAGGTGTGAGAGGAATATAATGAGAAGAGATGGGGAGAGACAGGATGGGGTAAACTATCTCATTTAGAAGAGGCAAGGGAGAATGTTACAATGGAGGGGAAGAATAGGAATGCAAAAGGGAATGGGTCAGCCATATTCTTGTTGAATTTGGCTCAGGGAGGGAATGAAATACACACTAAATAGGGTATCTTACCCTCCAGGAGATTAGGGGGGAAGGGGATGAGAGGGAGGATGATGGAAGGGAGAGCAGACTGGGGGGAGCGAAGTTGGAAGCACCCACTTTTGAAAATGGATGGGATCAAAGTAGAGAATAGAACAAGTGGGAGGTGGGATAGGAGGGAGGAAAATATAGTCAGTCTTTTACAATATATCTACTATGTTAATGTTTTGCATTAGCTGCACATGTACAACCTATACTGAACTGCTTATCTTCCCAGTAAGGGTGGGTGACAAGGGAGGAAGGGAATGAATCTGGAACTCAACGTTTTAAAATCAAATGTTTAAAATTATATAAATATATATATATATACACACATACTATTATTGTTACTATTTTACATGTAATTGGGAAATAAGATATACAGGCACTGGGGCATAGAGATCCACCATGCCCTACTGGAAAAGTCTAAGGGGGTATGGGAAAAGATATGGGAGAGAGCAGATTGGAGGAGGGGTATCCTGTGGGATTGCTCTTTTGGAGTGGTAGGTAGAGGAAAAACGGGGAAAAAATTTGTAACTCAAAATCTGACAGAAATCAATGATGTAAATCAGAAGTTAATAAAGCATTTGAAAAATGAAAAAAAAAAATAAAACCAACAACGAGCATTATATGTAATGAATGTTAGATTGGGTTGAAACAAAGATGCCCATCACTATCCTTCAATATTGTACTAGAAATATTAGTTTTAACAATAAGAGAAGAAAAAGAAATGGAAGGAATTAGAACAGGTAATGAGGAAACAAAACTACTACTCTTTGCAGATGATAAGATGGTATACTTAGAGAATCCTAAAGAATCAACTAAAAACTGCTTGAAATAATTAGCAATTTTAGCAAAGTTGCAGGATATGAAATAAACCCACATAAATCATCAGAATTTTTATATATTACCAACAAAGCCCAGCAGCAAGAGATAGAAAGAGAAATTCCATTTACAATAACTGTAGACAATATAAAATATTTTGGGAGTCTACTTGACAAGAAAAGCCTGAACCCAGTTACAAAGCACTTTTCACACAAATAAAGTCAAATCTAAACAACTGAAAAAATATCAATTGCTCATGGGTAGCTCAGCCTGATATTGAAGAAATGAAAATTCTACCTAAATTAATTTACTTATTCAGTACCATACCAATCAAAGTACCAAAAATTATTTTATAGGGCTAGAAAAAATAATAAAATTTGTCTGGAAGAACAAAAGATCAAGAATATGAAGGGAATTAATGGAAAAATACAAAGGAATATGTATTAGCCATACCAAATATAAAACTATATTATAAAGTAAAAACCATCAAAACTATTTGGTACTGGCTAAGAAACAGAGTGGTGGATCAGTGGAATAGGTTAGGCCATGGGTGGGGAACCTGTAGCCCTGAGGTCACCTGTGGCCCTCTAGGTCATCAAATGTGGTCTTTTGACTGAATCCAAGCTTCATAGAACAAATCCATTTATTAAGGGGATTTGGATTTATTAATAGATTTGTTCTGTGAGGTTTGGATTCAGTCTGAGAGCCCCACTTGAGAACCAGAGGGCCACATGTGACCTCGAGGCCACAGGTTCCCCACCCCTGTTCAGGTACATAAGACACAGTAGTAAATAACTAGTAATCTGCAGTTAGATAAACCCAAAGACACCAGCTTCTGGGAGAAGAACTCACTATTTGACAAAATCTGCTGTGAAAACTGGAAAATAGTATGGCAGAAACTAGGCATAGGCCAACATCTCCCACCATATACCAAGATAAGGTCAAAATGGGTACATGATTTAGACATAAAGGGTGATACCATAAGCAAATTAGGTAATAGTTTAACTATCAGATCTATGGATATGGGAAGAATTTATGATCAAACAAGAGATAGAGAACATTATGCGAAATGGATAATTTTGACTTCATTAAATTAAAAAGTTTTTGTACAAACAAAAATAAAGCAACCAAGATTAGAAGGAAAACAGAAAACTGGGAAATAATTTTTACAGCCAATGTTTCTAATTAAGGTATAATTTCTCACATATATAGAGAACTGAGTCAAATTTACAAGAATACAAGTGATTTTCCAATTGATAAATGGTCAAAGGATATGAGCAGGTAGTTTTTCAGATGAAGAAATTAAAACTATCTATAGTCATATGAAAAATAATCTAGGGGTGGGTAGGTGGTGCTGTGAGTAAAGTGCTGGCCCCAGATTCAGGAGGACCCGAGTTTGGTTCCGGCCTCAGACATGTAACACCTGCACAAAAAAACTAGCCGTGTAACCTTGGGCAAGTTACTTAACCCCAATTGCCCGCCAAAAGGCAAAATAAATAAATAAGTAATAATAATCCAAATCACCAGGTCAGAGAAATGCACATTAAAACAACTCAGAGTTATCACCTCAAACCTATTAGAGTGGCTAATGTGACAGAAAAGAAAAATGATAAACGTTGGAGACGATGTGGGGAAACTGGAACACTAATGCATCACTGGTGGAGTTGTGAACTGATCCAACCATTCTGAAGAACAATTTGGAACTATACCCAAAGAGTTATCAAACTGTGCATACCCTTTCATCCAGCAATACCACTACTAGGTCTGTATCCCAAAAAGATCATTAAAAAGGGAAAATAACCCATGTATACAAAAATATTTATAGCATCTCTCTTAGTCATGGCAAAGAGTTGGAAACTGAGGGGGGATGCCCATCAATTGGGGAATAGTTGAACAAGTTGTGGTATATGAATGTAATGAAATACTGTTGTGCTATAAGAAATTATGAACAGGCAGATTTCAGAAAAATCTGGAAACTCTTATATGAACTGATTCTGAGAAAAATGAGCAGAACCAGGAGAATATTGTACACAGTAACAACAACATTGTGTGATGACCAAATTTGATAGACTTAGCTCTTCTCAGCAATACAATGATCTAAGACAATTCCAAAAGACTCATGACGGAAAATGCTATCTACATCCAGAGAAAGAACTATGAAGTCTGAATACAAATTGAAACATACTATTTTCATTTTTTTTGTTTTTTCTTTCTCATTGTTTTTCTCTTTTGTTCTGATTCTTCTTTCACAATACGACTAACATGGAAATATTTTTAATATATTTAATATGATTGTACATGTATAACCTATATCAGATTGCTTGCTGTCTTGGGGAGAGGAAAGGGAGAGGGAGGGAAGGAGAAAAAAAAAATTGAAACTCAAAATCCTATAAAAGTGAATGTTGAAAACTACCTTTATATGTAATTGGAAAAAAAATAAATGCTATTAAGTGGGGTGGGGGAAGGAAGAGTAGGAAGGGGAGAGAACAGCCAGTACAAGGATTTCTCTCTTATTAGACTATGAACTCCTTGAGAGCAGGGACTGTTTTTTGACTTTCTTTGAATCCTTAGTACTTAGCACAGTGCCCAATGCATAACAGATGCTTAATAAATGCTTGTAGATTGGTGCATAACAAATGGTTGACTGGTTCTTAATTTTAACCTTAATTTCTTTTAAGACTCAGTTCACGACTTTTAACATGACATCTTTCTTAATCACCTCCAGTTTCTAGTGCCCTCCCTTGTCTTCAAAACACCTTGTACTTATTTTTAGAAACTCGTATGTGCATCTGTTGTCTCCCTATAGAGAAAGTATGATCTTTGAGCACAAGGACTATTTCACTCTTGTCTTTGTATTCCTTGTGCATAGCACAGTGCACGACATATTAAAAATGCTGGTTGCTTGGTTGATTGATTAATGACCTGAGTTGATATTCCAGCTCTGATCCTTATTACTTGTATTTTCTTAGGGAAGTCATTTAACCTACTCTAGACCACAATTTCCTTTTCCATAAAGTGAGGGAATTTTCAACTAGATGATCTTGAAGATAACTTGTAGTTCTATATTCTATAGCCCTATAACCTAACTAATGACTAATAATGATGACCATTGTCTTATGCCTCTGACATTAGAAAAAATCAATTTCAAATAAATATGAATTCATTGAGGGTCTTTTACTGATAGAGAAAATGATTATACCTATTTCATGGCTACATATTTTTCTTTCCACTCAAGGCAGAAACTTTCAGAATTGTTTCTTTAAATACTCAAACAGTGACATTGATCTAAATTAATTTAACCTCTCTATATACTTTTTCATCACCCACTTGAAATACATCTCTTTTTTTGTGCCTATTTTCTTATCATAAACAGTGTTCTAATTGTCTTGGGATGTACCAAAGGTGAAAGTGACAAAGATCCCAAGAGTCTTTAAAATATTCGAAAATGTATTATATCAACCCAAGAAAACAAGCAAAAAGGAAGGGCCATATAAATTTCAAATTTCTTGGTCCAGAAATCTAGAAGCAAAATTCAGCCTTCAGGATAAATCACATGTAAAATAATCTCCCATTTAGACAATTCAATGTTATGATCAATGTAACTTAAGACACTGATCATGATAAGATCAAAAAGCTTTTTACAAAAAAAGTGACAATGTTTAAATACCTGAGCCAACAATTTTGAAAATTAAATTGAGAAACTGAAGAAAAAGAGCCTGAATGAAAAATAATTAGGAAATTACTAAAAAATATATGTTACTTGAGTTACAGGCTTTGCAGTATGCAAAATAGAAATTGTTTGTATACTGAATTTCTAAGATTGGCAAGCCATGCTACCTTCCATATGTCTCCAATTTTTTAACCTATTACTACCAATATATCCCTAATACACTGACTAAAGCTCTATTCTGATTCCCTACCATGTTCTATCAAGTTGGAAGCATCCAAGGACAGGCAAGGTGACAGATTGCATACCTATTATCTGGGGAACAGTCCAGTAAATTCAGAGAGACTCATCATCTACTGAATGACTACAGGGTGATGAATTTTTCAGAACTCTTCAAAAATCATCTACTAAAGGGTGGCTAGGTGGCACAGTGAATAGAGCACCCGCCCTGGAGTCAGGAGGATCTGAGTTCAAATCTGGCCTCAGACACTTGACACTTAGTAGCTGTGTGACCTGGGCAAGTTACTTAACCCCAATTGCCCTGCCTTTCTCCTCCAAAAAGAAAAAAAAATCATCTACTAAATTATAGAAGGGTTGCATTTTAAGAAACCAAGCTGTAGGGGAGGACATGGGATGGGATGACCCACCAGGGTTCCTCCTTGCAGCTTGGAGGGCCAAAAGCACTGGATTTGGAATGAGAGAATCCCAGTTTAATTCTCACCTCTACAGTTATTCCTTTCATGGAGGTTATGGGTGTTATGGGTGCAGTGTCCCATGATTTGGTAAATCCATATAAAAATTTTTGGCCCCCCCTTCATTACCAGAGAAGTCTGAATTTTTTTCTTTTTCATTTATAGGGTGTTTCCAGTACCTCATTGTAAAATTTGGGTTAAGTATTTGGTCACAGGCTATATCATATAATACTATGTGTGTATACACATATATATTATATATGTACATATGTATATCATGCAAGTATATATGCACATATGTATGTGTATATATGTGTTGTATAATATGAAAAATGCATTTCTGAATTTCTAATTTTTTATGTGTCATTTACAGCCTCCATAAAACTCCCCCCAAATTCCTATTTAATTTCTTTTCCCAACCCATGATATATAGAAACCATAATAGAGAAAATCAAGATGTGAAAGGGATAACTATATAACTGTGTGTCCAGATAGCCTTTAATCTCTCTGAATCTAGTTCATGCATCAAACTAGGAGAAGGCTGGAACACATGGGCCCTTTTAGGTGTAATCCTACAAGCTATATTGTTCTATTAATTTCTCTAGATCATTCCTAACATGTTTTCCCCTCCCTTTAAGGATTCTTTGAACTTTTGGGGGATCAGTTTTAAAATGCTTAACACTGGGGTGGCTAGGTGGTGCAGTGAATAGAGCACCAGCTCTGGAATCAAAAGGACCTGAGTTCAAATCCAACCTCAGACACTTAACACTTACTAGCCATGTGACCTTGGGCAAGTCGCTTAACCCCAACTGCCCTCCAAAAAAGCAAAAAAAATTTTTTTTTAATGCTAGGGAATGTAGAGAAAGCCTTAAAAACCACAAAGTAACTATATTAAAAAAATAATTACAAGGAAAAATTCAACAACCAGAATTACCATATGAAGAGCTGTTGAAAAGTTCAATGTTGAAGAAAGCATAGTCCCCCTTGGTCATTCCTTGTCGGTGAGCAGCTAACATGATGTTCCGAACTGTATTGCTGTTGGCACACATGATCACAACTGTTGAGGAAAAATGAAAAACCTTGATAAGAAGTTGTCCTTGAGAATATTAAGAACAAATAGATAGATTTACCTGATACTACTCAGTGGGAGTGGGGGTGGGGGAGTTATATATTAATAAAATAATACAAATATCTTAACAATAATAACAATAAATCAAGTATATCTTCATTATTTGAGTTGTAAAAATCTTTTCTGAAAAATTAAACATTTTTCAAAGAAAAATAAAAGCATTAATTTTATCCCAGAGTTTGAATGTTAAAATATTATTTTGGGACTTATTTAAGACATACAGTAGGTGTTTTACTGCATAATGGATCTGTTACCTGAGACTCAATTTGGGCCCACACTTTTACATTTAAAAGAAAATATCTCAGGAAGAAACCATATGAGTATTGGGAAACACAATCAGGAAAACACAAGACCTAGCAGCTTCTACATTAAGGGATCACAGGGCTTGGAATATGATATTTTGGAGGTCAAAGGAGCTAGGACTAAAACCAAGAATCACCTATCCAGCAAAAGTAAGTATAATGCTTCAGGGGAAAATATGGTAATTCAATGACATAAAGGATTTTCAAGCATTCTTGATGATAAAAACCAGAGCTGAACAACAACAAAAAATTACTTTCAAATACAAAAAGCAAGAGAAACATGAGAAGGTAAACAAGGAAAATAAATCATAAGGAACTTATTAATGTTGAACTATTTACATTCCTACATGGAAAAACAATAATTGTAACTCATAAGACTTTTCTCAGTATGAGGATAGTTGAAGGCCATATATATGTATAAATATATATGTATACATATATATATGTATGTATAGGAGGGTGTATGTCTATATAAATATGTATGTGAGTGTGGGCATATGTATGTTCATGTATACATACACAGAGGGCACAGGATGAGTTGAATATGAAGGAAGGATATCTAAAAAATAAAATTAAGAGATGAGAGAGGAATTAATTGGGAGAAAGAGAAAGGAAGAAATAGATTAGGGTAAATTATCTCATATAAAAGAGGCAAGAGAAAACTATTACAATGGAGGGGAAGAGCAGGAAGGTGAAAGGGAATGGGACAACCTGATTCTCATTGAATTTGGCTTAAGGAGGGAATAACATCCACATTAAATTGAGTATCTAACCCTAAAGGAAAATAGTGGTGTAGAGGATAAGAGGGGGAATGATAAAAGGGAGGGCAGATTGGGGAAGAGGGTAGTTAGAAGCAAACATATTTGAAAAGGGATAGGGTCAAAGGAGAAAATAAAACAAGTGGGGGGGGATAGGATGGGGGGAAATACAGTCTTTCACAATGTAACTACTGTGGAAATGACAACCTATATTGAATTGCTCATCTTCCCAGTGGGGGTGGGTGAGGAGGGAAGAAGGGTAAAAATCTGGAACTCAAAATTTTAAAAACAATTTTTTAAAAAAGTTTTTACATGCAACTGGGAAATAAGATATACAGGTACTGGGGTATAGAAACCCATCTTGCCCTACTAGAAAGTTAGGGGGGGTGATGGGGGAGGATAAAAGAGAGAACAGATTGGGGGAAAGGGCTTGTTATCTTGGGGTGGGGTGTAGGGGAGAGGCGGAGAGAAAATTTGAAAATCAAAATGTTGTGGAAATGAATGTTGAAAACTAATTAATTAATTAAAAAAAGAAAAGACATCAATAAAAAACTATTTTTTAAAAATAAAAAAAGAAAATATCCAAGTATTTCCAGAATACAGTAGCCAGTTACAGAAAATCAACACGAGCTGAAGTGAGGCAATGTGGTGGGTGAAAATAGCACTGGCCTTAGAGTTGGGAAATGGGGGTCCATGACTGGCCCTGATGTTAAATGATTAGGGACAATTCATTTGAGTACTCTGAGGCTCAGCTTCCTCATATGTAAAATGATAATAATAATATTTGAACTATCTACCTCACAAGACTGTTGTAAGGAAAGTGCTTGCTTAGTAAAGCTTAAAGAGTTATGTAAATATTAATTGTCAGGATTTTTTTTCTAGTGAAGTAGCAATTTGATCAGTCTGTGTTTGATCAATATTGATAGGCAATTTAAATAATAGACAAATCACTACTTTTGTTTGCCCTGGATAAATCATTTAATGTTCCATAGTACTCACCCACTTTCTATAGCTGTCTGTCATGAGTGATGCCAACAATGAAAAGAGTTTGTATCTCTTATAATAGCATGGGCACTGAAAGATGCAAAACAAACTTAAATCTTACTGTGCAAAATCCTGCCTCGGCAGTTGGAGGGCGAGTTAAGCTGACTGATATTTACTTTATCATACATGTGAGCTCAATGTACTATGGCACCAAGTTTGACACTTGTTATTACAAAGGGGCTAAAGCTCTTGAAGGGATATGTCATGGAATTGGGTTTGTGAGGACTTGAGATAGGACTAATGCATTCGTTTGGAATGAAGAGCTACATGTCATAATACCTTATTAAGGACTTCTATAACTCCAATTCACTTGTTATCATTCATGTTATTTAGACCCTTTATTTCAGATCTTCCTCTCATCAATCCACTTATGGAAGGGGAGAGAGTATAACAGAAGCCAGTGCATTTCTTTCTTTTTTGGCAATAGTTGGAAATTAAAGAGAAAGGTTAGTTGAGAAGGAGGCTGAAACAACTGACTTAGATAAGAATTTCAGATTTCAATTGGCTTCCTTTCCCCCATCAGCATAAAAAAGAAAAAGAATTGGCTGTCAAAAATTATCTCATAAAATCTGTGTTCTGAGAAAAATTGGCATTAAATTTCAATAAGCAGGCTCTAGATTTGCCTTAGAGGAAATATTCAAAGAATGAAACACTGAAACTTGAGCACTAAGGAAAGTTGAGGAATCTCCTTCCCAGGAGACTTTTTATGATGCTAATAATTCTCTTACATAGTTTCCATGTAGGAATGCTGGGAAGTGCCAGGTTGAAGACTTCTTGTGGTCCCACATAGCCCTCAGTGAACAAACTGACTTTTTTTTCTTTCCAATTATGCCACCCATTAATTTACTGAAATGTACTTTTGATAAAATATTATTAAAAATAAGACTGAGTGTCTATCTGAGATCGTGTTCTCTGATACTTTTGCATCTTAGATGGATTTTAGGTATAGTCAGCTCCTACTCATTACACTCTGCTCTCCTGTACTGAAGAGCTTGTAGAGTTCTATGTGTTCCCTCTTTTTCCCCTCTTCCCACATCCTCTTTTGAAGTCTGTATGGCTTGTGGTTCCAAAACTTTCTAGAACCATGTGGAGAGTAGCACAGAAAAGAGCCATAATCTGGTACACAAGGGGCCACTACTGAGCCCCTAAGAGAAAGTTAGATATTATATGTGGCTTGTGTGGTAGCAAAACAAGAATGTGTAGAGTAGTGGTGAAGCTGCTATTTAGGAAGGAAGGAGAATAGGTGGGAAATAATATTCTTTTGCCCATGAACAAACTGAAGAGAGCTGCACATGCTTCAAGAAGTTTTACTGAGGGGCAGCTAGGTGGCGCAGTGAATAGAGCACCAGCCCTGGAGTCAGGGGGACATGCGTTCAAATTCGACCTCAGACACTTAACACAAAATCTAGCCATGAGACCTCCGGCAATTTACTTAACCCCAATTGCCCTCCAAAAAGGAAAAAAAAAAAGGTTTTACTGAGTTTAATTTCAGTACATCACCAGGCTTTTAGGCTGCTACACTTGAGTTCTGCAGCTTCTTCAACATTATTCACATGTAAACATGTATTGCATATACATATACATGAATGAATCACACAACTATACAGGATGCATATGTAGATTATACTTAATAAGAAGAAAATAGCTTAGAGTTGTTTCTATCCCCCCCAAAAAAGTACATTATTTGCAAACTAAATAGAAAATATTGTGCTCTGTACAGGCAAATAGTAGGTCTTCAAATATGTTAGCATTTTTTTTCGCTTGTTCGGAAAGTACTGTTCTCCAAAGATTTTTAGAACATACTTCACTCAGACAGTGAACAAATAGCTCTTTGTTTTAGTTGTATACGTACTAGTTAATTTATACTTATCTTGAGTTCTTTGCTAGGAACAGTGCTGACCAAAAAATGGATTCTTTATCTCAGACTGCTTAATAAAGAAATCATGTGTCTGCTGCTTTGGATTCTTATTAATTATCTAGGTCTAACTACTAATTGCACAGACTAATCCCCTCATGAATAACTAAACCAGCAATATTCAGTTCTAGGGTAGAATAGCCAACTCAAGGAGAATAACTCTAGAATTAGGTGTACTTAAAAAAAAACACTAATTCTCTTTGCTCAGACTTTGATTTGCTTATCTACTTTCCAGGTTTACTTCATATCACTCACCTTTGAAGACAAGATGAGTCACTTGTTCTCAGAATCTGGCATTCTATATATTGCCTCCATGCCTTCGAACAGGCTGGTCCCTAAGTATGAAATGAACTACCTCTTCACTTCTGCCTATTATGATCTGTATTTTTTATTCAATGTTCAGTTTAATAGGCCCTCTTAGAGCAAACTTTCCCTAATTACCCCAGGTTTTAGTTCTCTTGGTCCTCAAATTATTTTCTGCCACTGAAAGCCTCTCAAGGGAAAGAACTGTTTTTTCTTTAGGCTTGGTATACCCAGAACCTAAAAAAGTGTCTTGCATAAAGTAAAAACTTAACAAATGCTAGCTAAATAGAATTAAATGTCAACAACATATTCATTACACAAAAACTCAATCATTCTTTATATGTCATAAAATATATGGGTGTAGGAGCACAGTAGCTTTGAGTCATTTTTTTCTTACTGAATATTCAAAGCAATAACACACTTTTAAGGTTTGAAAAGTGCTTTCCCCATTTGAAAGATGATGAATTTGAGCTCTGAAAGTAACAGGGACTTGACCAGAAATTCAGAGCTTGTATGTGTCCCAGGTGGGCTTCAAAACCAGGTCCCCTAATAGTAGTAGGAAGGTCTGACTCCAGATACATGCTCTCCCCAACATAGTTCTCAGAAGTTTTTTAGGGGGGTCAGTTTTAATTTGTATATTGTGTAACTACCAACATTTTAAAAGAGTATTGTTTGAATGTTTATGTCTTCAATTAATTTTCTATGTTGCCTTAAGGAGTAACATAGAGTTTACTTTATTTCTTCTCTCAGGCTATGTATAAGCTTCTAATGGGGACAACCATTGTGTTTGTGTTTCTCTTTGTATAGTGCCACATATTTAAGGCCATACACAATTAGTTTGTTTTGTTTTGTTTTTGTGAAGAAGTCTGTCAACTTGTGTACCTTGAGAATTATTGTCAAAAATATCTATTTTGAAAATAAATTGATATCACAAACAGTAGTCAGACTGCTACGGAGAGTTAAGCGGAAGCTGACTCTAGCTGTGTGACATTGTCCAAATCGCTACTTCTCCGAGCCTCAGTTTCCTCATCTTTGAAATAGGGATAAAATCTTTAAATACCTAAAAGATTTAAAAGGTAATATACTCTTTGCTAATTTTAAACATTATATGTTCAGTTAATGTTGTTATTATTATAGAAAACATTTAAAAGATGCTATGAAAATCTGAAAATTAATTGTCCTTAATAGTTTAGCAGTACGTCCTCTGTATACGTAGACTTTTCTTTGAAAACAAATAGTTCAAGTAACCAACCAAAAAGGCTTCAATAAGCACCTACTATGTGCCAGGCACAATGCCCATGTTTATGTTTAATCCTTTGGGGTGGGGGAGAAGCACATTGAAAAGAGGACCTGGTGTATCTTATTCTTTCATAGTGTGGTGTGTGTGTGTTTTAATGTTTTTTTTTTCCTTCTGGTTTCCAAAATCCCATACACACACACACACACACACACACACACACACATATATATGTGTGTGTGTATGTATAGCTTTAACTCTCCTCCTTTTTTCTTTCATGAACTCATCCATCATCCATTATCAGATATTACCCCCACATTTAAATATATTTTTTGTATTAGAATCTTAAACAATAACGTACAAATTTTTCCTCTTATAAGGAGAAGACCCAAGGGGGAAAAAATTTAAGCATGGGGGCTTCCCCTCCAATGTGCTAATGAACACACTGACATCTTTTATTCTGCCTCTCACTGTTTTGTCCCGGTCTTCTGAAACCCTTGACTAAAACTGAAAACTTAAGCTGCCCCCAACAGAGACAGAGCAGAGAGCCTGGAGAGAAGGGAAGAGATGGTGAGATAGCCCTTGCTACCTGAATTTAAACGTGGAAGCTATACTACTCGGATGGAATTGGAAATGTTCCATAGAGACTCCCACCTCACCCCCCCCCCCCATCCTCCAATGCTGGGGTAACCAAAGCCCACCTTTGTATGGCAAAAATCATGCCTATTTCGAGAATCTGAGGTAAGCCTGGGCAGTAGCCTGGAGGGAGTCAGCATTGCCAGCTACTGACATCCACGAAAACAGTCAGACGCACGCATCTGTCCCTTCCCTGCCCTCTCCAGTGTTCAGCTTGGCGCCGCTCACACTAGTCAGGCGGCGAGGGAAGAGTTACACTTGGGCTGATGCTCAGAGCTCTCTCTGCCTGTCGGTTTCATATTTATTACCGCAGCCCTCTACAACGTGTCCTAACGCCGGGGCTACAAGCAGCTATGGAAGAGATCTGCCCCGTTTGGGTGGGAAGGAGGAGGGGTTTATTTTCACATCTTGGGTGTGGCCGCTAAGAAACCTGTGATACGCTACAGGGAAAGAAAAATCCTGAGTAATCTGGGTAGCTGGAGGTTTGTGCAGACCGAGAGAGGGTCGGTTCAAGATCCTGGCTGAATGGATTGGGGCGCCAACCGTGGTGGGGGGTGGGAGGGAGTGTTACATAGGTAAATGCATGTATGTATTGTACATATACATGTATATATTTCAATGGTATGCCTTAAAGGCATAAGTGGTCACTTAAGCTCATGTGCCAATAGCTCGGGGCAGTCCTAGGCAGGCCCTGGACAGATGGGAAAGAAAAAGCTTGATTTTGGCTATGTATTTCGCAAGCCCAGAGCCTCCCCTTCTTCCATCTAGACTAGGAGACCTATCCGCCCAGCGCCCTAGTTTAAAATAGGAACTGCACCGCTAAAACTTACGGCTGTGCCTCTAGCAGCCCTCCCACCTGCTCCGGATTCTGATGACAAAGTGTGGAGGCTGGAACAGAAACTGCTCCAGGCCACGCGCCTGAGCTTACTTCTCTGCCAATGCTCTGCAAGCCAAGTGCTCAGGTGTGAGGAACCGCCCTTTTCCACACACCAGCGGGAAATCGGACTGCCAGCTCGAGCACCCCTTAGAGGTCCTGAGCCTCACGTGTCTCATTCCCAGAACTGAGAGTACCGAGATTTCACCACCTCCATTCCAGGCACAATGGCGTAAGGCGAGGGCGGAGAGGTGCCTCTGTGTTCTAGAATTAGCTGACGGCATCCCCTTGGCGCATTGCGCCCTTATCCAGATATGATTAGGCACCCTGCCTGATTTCCCTGGTAAATCTCACTGACTAACCTGAAATTAGTGGATAGGAAGTTGAAACCCCTTCTTTTCTCACCGGCAGCTACTAACCTCACGCAACCCATTTCCCATCTCTTGCTTATTTCGGCATTTATTGTTAAGAAGCAAATTATCATTGCTGTTGGAACCACGTGGACCCTTCAACCTCTGAGTAATTCTCCAGCAAGCACGGGGCCTGAAGCTGCCCTTATTTGGAAGCTCTGGGGATGGAAACATTCAAGAATCTAAAGGGGATGTTGTTTGCTGCCGGGACGCAGAGACGCATTTTGAGTGGAAACCCTAAGGAGGGTGGAGGTGGGTGAAGAGAGGAGGACCCAGGAGATGGATGGGGGGAAATCGATACAATCGAGGCTTTTAAAGGAAATAGAATAGTAGCCGGAAGAGTAAGGGACATGGGACGACAGCGTGACGGGCATGGCGGGGAGGGGGGTGGGGAGGGAGTACTTAAAACGGGGTGTTAGGAAAGCTAATCAACACTGCACAAACCTTAAGGGAGAGGAGGGGAAAGGGGCAAGTCGCGATAAGTCGTCAGGACCAGGACAGGAAAACCCTTCATCTTTTCACTTCTCTCCTCCCCTCCCCAGACTTAGGGAAGGAGAGGGAATAGATTTCCTTCCAATCTCCCGACCTCCTCCCCTCTATGCCCTTACATATCCCCTCGTCCTCTACCAAGGAGGTGAGGAGGGTGATACACGAGCCAGTGAGAAAAAGTTCGTCCCAAAGCCAGAAGCGCTCGGACTTCTGCAGTTACACCTTGCATTCTCCATCCCTCTCAACCCTTTCCACATCCCCAACGCCAGGGAAAGTGGGAAAAATTGAGGTCCTTACAATGTTCAGGGAGGAGAAGAGTGAGGGGTTGGGAATCGGTATGGGAGAGGGCTAAAAGGTACACTAGATGGGGACGTTCCTCTGGCTCACCCCTCTCGCTGGCCTGGATGTAGCGCACGATCTCTTCTGCATCTAGGGCTTTAGTCTCGTCGAAGCTGTAGGCGGATGTGTGCAAACCCTCCTCTTGGAAGACCTCATGGACCCCCTCCAGGGTGAAGTAACAGTTCCGCTCCAGCTTGTCATCACTGTAGATCAGGGCAGCCCGGCTCCACTGTTGATGCCGAAACAAGGCAACCATCATCTCTCCCATCTTGGCATAGGCTGGGGCCACACGGGTAAGGTGCGAGAACTCGCTCTCCTTATGCTTGAAGCCAGCGGCAAGAGCTCCAGCAGACAGCATGGGCAGATCCCAGTGCGACGCCAGCCGGGCCACAGGTGCTGCCGCATACTCACAGACGGGGCCCAGGATCAAGTCAGGTTTAGACCCCCGGGCCACTGCCACTCGATCAACTAAACTGAAGAGTGCCTGGTTGCCGCAGTGTGAGTCCTGATAGTCCACCTGGAAGCTGTAGCCCTGTGGAAGCAGCTGTCGCCTAGTCCCATTCTCCTCCACGCTACGCAGCGCGTACTCTATGGCCGGCTTGACCCTGGCCAAGGAGAACATGTAAGCGTTGTCCTTGGGTAGAAGCACCAGAACCTCGATCTTCTGCGTCTCCTCCACCACAGGGAGCCCGCCGCCTCGGTTTCCGCTGCTGCTCGCGATGCTGCTGCTGCCGCCACTTGCCAGGAGCGCCCAGCTAAGCACGGCGCAAGAAGAGAAACTGAGTAACAAAAAGGATGGCATCGTGCTGAGGTGCAACCTCTTCCACTCACCTTAGCCTTTCTTCTTCCCACCACCCTCCTCCTTCTCCCTCTCCCTTTCCCCTTCCCTTCCCTCTACCTCTTTAGTCCCTGCGCCCCCTTGGGTGCCCTAAGAAAACAGAATTCCCCTTCTCCCGTCAAGTGACGGGAAAAAGGGCCCTTCTCTGAAATGTTACCAGTTTTTTTTTAAGTTTGTATCTATGACCCTGTAATATGTCATATAGCTATTTCTCTTTCCTCCTATATACTATTTTGCCTGGAGGTGACTTCTTTTTTTGGACGTTGTTGAGGTTGATTTTGAAAGAATACTTGCAAAAAAAAAAGTTAAACTTGTCCAAGTGATTGTAATTGACGGAGCATCTGCCTCCCGTTTGATCTCATTGATTCTCCCTTGTTTCTTGATACATATCCTCTGTTTAAATAGTGTGGTAGCGGACTAGCCTGTTACCACACATGGAGCTGCGAGAACGGATTTGTATTTCGAGCGGGTAGAGTGGGGGGTTGGTGGGGGGTTGGAGGGGAGCCTCTCATTTGCATTCTTACATCAGGACTCCTCCCCACACCCCTTCCCTCTCTCCTCCCCAACCTCAATCCACTCACCACCCCGACCTTTTTCTTAAAGTTGCAGCACACGTACAAACTCACTCATCTCCCCTTCAGTTCCTACCCACAGTGGACACGCGCCTTTTCTGTTCCCCAACTCGCTCCAAAACATAGCAGCTCAATTCGGGCGCCACCGCTTCAGTTCAAAGACTAAAGATCCTTATACAATAAATCAATTTGCAAATGAACACACAAGCGCTAAGCAAATAACCAAATTCCCATCTGACTTTTACTGACATGGAATCTTCGGGGGTCTCCCCAGCAGAGCGCGCGCGCTAATTCTCTTTCCCCCTCTCTCCTTGGCTCTCTTTCAAGCAGTGTCACTGAAGGGGATCTAAATGCGGAGGAGGAGGAGGAGGGATGTGGCCCACTATCTCTACTATCCAGAGCTCTACTCAGGCTGACAAGTCTTTTGACACTTAGTTTGAGCAGCCCAAAGAAAAAAGTTTGCTTTCATAGCTCAAAGTCAACTAGACTTCTCCAGTGTCCCAGCGTCCACTACATACCTGGGACGTGAGTTAGCCAAGACGGATTTCTGGAGGTCGGTCTGCGCCCTACGCTCTGCCGCCAGAAACCTCCTTGCTCCTTTTCCCCGCTTACCCTTCTCTTCCACCTATGCAGTTTCTGCTTTCCGTTTGGTCCCGGAGGGCGCGGGCGCTTTTCTTGACGTGTTCTACCCAGGTCTGCGGACCAAGTGAAACCAAGGCGTGCTTTCTGAAAGAAGAGTTGCGTGGCGGAGGGACGTTTTGCTTGCAGAGGACGATTTCCAGTCCGCTATTCCGCTTCTCCACACGCGGATGGAGCAAGGCAAACGTTTGCAAACCGCCCCCAAAAAACGTGCCCAGGACTTTATGGGCACAAATGGAAAAGTTCGGGATCTTCCATTTCCCTGCCTTTCCAAAGGCAGGTGCAGCTCTATGAAGAATAGAAAGGTAGCAGGTCCGAAGTCCTGATCTCTGGCAAGTCAAAAGGCGGGAATGGAAAGGATTTAATAAGTCAGTGACCTGGCTATCAGGTCAGGAATTCCTTGCTTTTCCATGCATATTCAAACAGAGTTCACCATTCTTATTATTGGTATATGTACACGCAAAACATTATTTGTTTGGGTAACATACTTCATTACACCTACGAGACTTTAAAAACATTTAAATTCCGCAAATTAGAAAAATACAAACGATCAGAATTTCATTTGAATACTTTCACTTAACTTTAAAGAAACTTAAAGTCCCCACCCCACCCCCGCATTACCTCAGGAAAACGCCCTCTTTCGGCCAAAAAAAAAAAATGAATATGGCTGGTAACCTTTGCACCACTGCTCCAAGCTCTGCATTTTTGTCTCCCAGTCTAGAATTCTTGTTTCCGTTTGTATATATAATTAAGTGCTTGCTGATAACTCTTTTTTTCTCTTGCTGAACTGATAAATACAACTGTCCATTATGCTAATTGAAAGAATAGAAAGTATGCTTAACTGAAGTTAATTGAACTCTAACCTCCGAATCTAAATTTAAGTAATATCTTGTGTCTTACTCCTTTAAATGTTTTATTAAAAAAAAAAAAAACCTACTTCCAAGGGGAGGGAGGGATAGAATTTGGAACTCAAAACAAATGTTAAAAAGTGATTTTAACATGTAATTGGGGGAAATAAAATATATTAAAATTTAAAACTACTGAAAAGTCAGGAAATTAGACTGAACTCTAAAATATTAATTTCACCAAATATTTAATAGCAAGACAGCATGGAGTAGTGGCTAAAGCGATGGCCCTAGAGTCAAGAACATTTGGGTTTAAGCCTTGCCTCTACCTAGTTTTCTGGCCGTATGATTATGGGCAAGTCAATTTATAGCTTCCTACCCTAGGCAGTTCTATCAAACTAATTGTAGAGAAGTTGTCAATTAGTTAAGGTAGGAAGAGTTTCTACAATAGGAACCCATTATACAACTGAATTAGCACTCTCTTTAGGCCCCTCACCCCAAACATAGGACCAGGATAAAATCCACAGCTGAATAACTGAAAATGCACTTTATTAAAAAACAATTTTACACATAGGGTTTTTAAAGGAAATTAACAACAAAGTCCCAGTTGGAATGAATTTCTCATTTTAAACTGAAGATCCTCAAGAATATGAAGTAGCCTATTAGTCCTATTATGGCTTCGAAGGGTGTGTATGAGTAAAAAAGCAAAGTAATTCTCCAGAGTTTGTTGGTCAAGTCTTAAAGAGAGAGGCCCAGTTAAATGGCATGAGTGAATTGCCTCCCACTTTACAGATGGTCTTCTCAACTTAGCCTGGAGGTCATTGTCAGGGCAGTGCATTTAAGTTTAGTTTAATACCAGAGCTTTCACTATTTGGGCTTTAAATTGGAATGCCTCATTTTCAGTGTGTTACCCATCTATAAACTTTTAAAGAAACTTAAAAGAAAAAAGGAATTAAGGAGAAAATTTGCATGTTGTACTCGAATAAACTAAATAATGAAACAAGAGTAGTTTATACTATTCAATTTCCTCCTCTTCAAAACATTCCTCAGAAAATGTTAAAGAAGAAAAATTGGGATTTATCAACAGTATTTGTCAAATGGAAATTGGCATAAAATTATATAAAAGGAATAATTATAAATATCATTGGTAAAGTATGTACATTTTAGTGTTGTTGAATTATTTACTTCATGTAAGATTAGTATTTGAAAACCAGTAAGAAGTTTATATAAATATCAGCATGTCTTAAAAATGGAATGGGTCTTAGAAATCATCTAGTCCCATTAGGGAATAGCCCCCAAGTCTTTGTGTAATGAGAACATTCTAAATATAATTTCCATGTTCATTTTCATATTCTGAGAATTATTTGATTTTTTTACTGGTCCAAACCTGTGATTTTATCTGTGAGCTATTTTGTGTGCAGAAACTCCCTCCACCTATTCAGACCAATAATATGTCTCTCTTATAGTGACAGAGTTGAATTGGGAGTCTACTCCCAGCAGACATTGAGTGGTTGTGACTTGTCTGTGTTCTCACACCTGCATGTTTTAAACAGGCAGTACCACCTACCTGGACTGAGGGATGGCATTAGAGTTGAGAAGACCCGGATTCAAGTCCTGCCTTGGACACATATTGACCATATGGCCATGGATAAGATTTAGAACTATTTGTTGATAGGTGGTATATGAGTCAAATTATATGTAAACCAAATTCCAACATGTAAAAGAATAGACAATCTTTTGTGTATTATGGAGCTCTCTTGTAATGATGCTTTCAAGGAGTAATGATTCCCACTTTATTAAAACAACAACAACTGTAATACATAGAATGTTTAGATGGCACAGTGGATAGAACTCTGTAATCAGAATTGGGAAGGTCAAATCCTGAGTTTGAGTCCTGCTTCAAATGATTACTAGCTTGTGACATTGGGCAAATTGCTTAACCTACCTTCATCTGTTTCCTCCTCTATAAGATGAGAATAATAATAACACCTAACTCTCAGGGTTGTTATGAGGCTCAAATGAGATTATATATGTAAATCCCTTTGCAAATCTTAAAGAGTCATGTAAATGTAAGCTATTATGGTGTGATAGGATGTTGCTCTATGTTTATTACATGAATGGCAAATGTTGCTTGCAAAATATAAGTGTTACATCCCTGAAGGATGCAATTTTAAAATGCCTCTACTCTGAAATTGTTTAAAACGTGGAAATGAGAAAGCACATTTTTTCTCTCTCTTCAGAAAGGTATACGAAACTATAGATGTTGAGAACATGCTCCAAAGCAGAATAAAACTAGTTGGGGTAGGAGGGTGGGGATGGAGAGCTAGTTTAACACTTCACGTAGCCTCCAAATTTAATTTGTCACACCAATGAATAGTAATGTCATAAAGTTTGGCAATCATTTAATTAACTGTGTATAACATTTTAAGTCATGAAACAAGAAAACAGGGGTAACAACTTTTCTAAAGACTATACGATCATTTGTTCAAGAACCTATGAAAACAAAACACTATCTACTATGACAATACTATGTCCTTCCTGCCATAATTAAAATATTTGGAGCTAGTATCTATAGAGATGATCAAGTATGGCATTTTTTAAGGCTATTAGAAACAGATTGGTTGTTTCCACCAATTATTGCTGTCTCTCCAGTAA
Source organism: Petaurus breviceps papuanus (assembly GCF_028583685.1). Lineage (NCBI taxonomy): Eukaryota > Metazoa > Chordata > Mammalia > Diprotodontia > Petauridae > Petaurus > Petaurus breviceps. The sequence continues at coordinate 1,165,708 of NW_027185664.1, read as the reverse complement.
CTCATCATTGGAATCACAGCTGTAATTGGTAAATCTTGCACCCAGTTTAAATTCTTAAGTAAGGCCTCCACCCTTCATTTGACCAGCTCTAAGTAATGCTGAAGAATCCTAATGAAGCCTGCAGCTCATTCACAGAATGCCTCCTGGGGAAAGGATTACTGAAAACACAGTTCCCCCTAGAGGTTGAAAAGATGAAAGAACATAACGTATAATTCAAGAACATGTCTGTCATTTAGTTTAAGATTTTCATTTTAATGTATAATTTATACTAAAGAGAGAACTTGTAGGTGGAAAAAATACAGCAAATGCCAAAATATTAAATAAGAATTTGAGCTTTAGGCTTTAGCTCCCCATAGCAGAGGCTCTATTACTTGGCAACACTTCCTCTATTGTATATTTCTGTTTCAAGATCCACAAGAAATGGAAAATGTTTTCTACTTAAATTTATGATGAAAAATCACCAGATATTGCTGTGGTGGAGGGCCCTTATTCTTAGGGCTTAGTTTTTACTATTCTCTTATGTGTACATTAACTACAAAATGTTTTCCCCCTTGCTCATTTTCTTTCCAAAAATGAATTATATTGGAGAGACATAATGAAAAATATTTAGATATTAAGTGATTTAACCCATATAGGTAGCAGGCATGATGTATCTTAGTATTTATAAGTTAAGTGCTAAGTCATATAGTTGATAGGAAATTTCCCCCCATCTCCCATGTATTTAAATTATACACGCCTTCTTCATAGTTACAACCTCAACAAATTACATTTTTAAACTATCCTCTGATTATCAATGAGGAGCAGGACATAATGCTCACCAAAGGTGTCTATAGTTTTTATGAAAGAAAGTCCTACATAGCTCAAATAAAAGAGGAATTTTCTGTAGAAATAAGATTCTCGAGATTTTCTTGCTTGCAAATGACATTATATCCATTGTATTAAACTCTGTAATACCATAGGACCTTCTCAGTGAGATCCCAAGCTATTTGTTGTTGGGTTCTCTCAGTTGTGTCTAACTCGTGGTGACTTCGTTTAGGGTTTTCTTGGCAAAGACACTGGAGTGATTTTCCATTTCCTTCTCCAGATCATTTTACAATGAAGAAGCTGAGACAAACAGGGCTAAGGGACTTGCCCTGGATAACATAGCTAGTAAGTGTCTGAGGTCAGATTTGAACTCCTAGAGATGGGTCTTCCTGATTCCAACTCCAGTGCACTGTCCACTGTACCACCTAGCAGCCCAGATCCCAAACTACTCAAGAGATAAGGCAAACAATACACATAGGCAAAATCAAGCTGATAAAGAATATTTTCCCAGATTATAACATCCAGTTGGATTGGTAGCTCATTAAGTTAGTACTTTGGTACATGTATATTACACAGGAATTATAGATGGATAATAGTATCAAAATTCAATAGAAGATGGAAAGCCATTTGAGAAACTATATAACATTTTCAATAATCTTAGCCTGTTCCATGATGCCAAATTACATCTTCTTAATGTAGCTTCTTTTGGTGATACACATGGCTGAGAATTACAGAGGATACCTGATTTTGAATACAATCAAAATTGCATATGAACAGAAGAAAAGCAAAGAAAAATACCTGGTGACCTATATCATATTACCAATGTTGAGTTGTATTCAAAAAAATGATATAAAAGATACCTTTGGATACATGTATGACCAGAAAAGAAAGTAGAATTGTTATATATTTAGGGCTTGAGTAAACAGCTGAATAGCCCAAGTGCTACATTGGTATGGGTGAAATATTAAAAGAATGAGAGGAAGATCTTCTATACATAGAAAATATCTTCTATGGCAGATTTACTGGAAAATATAGAGAAAAATCTCATAGAACAAGAAAGCATTGTATTGATGAAGGGAGCACTCAAAAATGTGTTATCCCAGATCTATGGAAAGATCAAATAAAGCATGTGTGTGCACATATACATGCATATATGTGTGTATCTCGGTTTCATACCTACTAACACGTGTAGATATTAAAATAGGATTTTGAAAACATTAAAGAGAGAAACATTCAGGGACTGTTTCAAGGCCCATTTCCTTAATGTAACCTTCTGTAACTACTCCTAGCCACAAGAGATATCTCCATTGCTATGTGCTCTGAGAGCACTCCTATTACTCTTAATCATATTACCTTTTACCTTAAATAAGTGAAAAAATATTCAGTGATCATGGTGCTAAAATTAATCTTCAGATTTAACACTACACCAATAACTAGAAAGGAGATGATTATATGTATTAGACAAAATAATAGTGAAATTCATATGGCAAAACAAAAGGTCGAAATGCATGGGGAAATAATTTTTTTTAAGTGAAAATAGAAGGGGTTGGCATTTTTTTAAGTGAAAATAGAAGGGGTTGGCATTACTATATCTCAAATTATATTGTAAATGAGCATCAAAACTATCTGACCCCAAATTTGCAAAAAATAAGAATTTAATAGTTTAGCTAAAGAGGACTAAGAGTGAAACACCTACAGTAATCATCAGAAAACCCAAGAATACTAGGAAAAGAACACTTAGTCAAAAGGAATGCTGGGAAAACTGGATATCAATCTGTCAGAAATGGCTTTGGAACAGAATCTTGCATATTATACTATAATAAATTCCAAATGGAATAAACTAATAAGCTAAATGTAAGTCCTACTAAGAAAATTTAGAAGAAAATTGATAATTATGTTTTTACAACTATAAATAGGGGATAAATTTGTGATATTGAAAATATGAGAGACAAAGTATACTGTTCCAATTATTTAAAAATTATGAAAATAAAGTTAACACACCTAGAATAAGCAAAAATATACAGTGGGGAAAATCTTTGTACAAAAAATGGCCAATAGATAAATGTTTGAAGGATAGAACTAAAGAGCTCTCAAAAGAAGTGCAAATTATCAACCATATAAAATAGCCCTCAAAATCAATAATAATCAAGAAATGTACATGACAACAACTGAGCTGTGACCTCACACCCATTGAATTTGCAAAGATGAAAAATTCAATGTTGGTAGGAATTTGTAAAAAAAAGAAATACAGGCATACTAATTGACTACTAGCAGAGCTATATATTGGTTGAACTACTCAAGAAAACAATTTTAAATTACGAAAAAAGTACAAACTTGTTCATTTCCTTGGGCACAGCAATTACACGATTTAGTTTATATCTCCAAGAGGATACTGAAAACAAGAAAAATTTACTATATGAAATTATTTTTAAATGGAAATAAATAGTATGCTGTGTATACAACTGGGGAATGGTTTGAACAAATTGTGGTATGTGAATAAATGGAATATTACCACACTCTAAGAAACAATGAACATGAAAATTTCAAATAAATATTGGAGTACTTCTATGAAATGATGCAGAATAATCAAAGTGGAACCAAAAGAATGTATATGTATATATATGCTAAATATAACATGGTTTTATGCTTACATGTTACATATAATTTTGTATATGTGTATACATGTGTATGTATGTATGTAATTATAACTAAGTAAAAGAAACCATAGGATTGTTAATGTAGAATTGGAAAGAAATTTAGAGGTCATTGATTCCAACACTTTCATTTTACAAATGAGGAAACTAAGATGTCATTAATAATCATTTACAATGTAATTTGAGATATAGTAATGCCAACCCCTTCTATTAAGATCAGAAAGTAGATGGGTTGGATTGGAACCCAGGTCTTCCTGAAAACAAGTCCAGCACTCCATCCACTTCACCAAAGTGCTTCTAAATTTAAAATAGCAACAAAGATAAAAATCAATGAGATACCTACAACCCCAAAACAGCGTTCCCACTGAATATCACCTCCCCCAATCTGCTCTTTCCCATATTTTCCCCCATCCCCCCTCCAACTTTCCAGTAGGGCACGGTGAATCTCTATGCCCTAGTGCCTGTATATCTTATTTCCCAGTTACATATAAAATAATAATAATTATTATTATTATTATTATATACATATATTTTTTTAAACATTTGATTTTAAAACTTTTAATTCCAGATTTTTTCCCTTCCTCCCTCATCACCCACCCTTACTGGGAATTTAAGCAATTAGGTTGTACATGTGTAGCTATGCAAAACATTTGCATAGGGGATATATTGTGAAAGACTGACTATATTTCCATCCTATCCGACTCTCTACTTGTTCTTTTCTCTACTTTGATCCTGTCTCTTTTAAAAAGTGTGCAATTCCAACTTCCCTCCCCGCCAGCCTGGCCTCCCTTCCACTGTCCCAACTGTTTCTCTTCCAATTTTTTATTTTATACTATTATTTTTTATATTAGGGTCATGTATCAATTTAGAATGTATTGTGGAGTGTGGTATAAGGTATTGATCAAGTAATGAGTTTTTGTTCTAAAAGTTTGGATCTTTTCATATATCTGTGGCAGCAAGCACCCCAAGCGTCCTCAGGGTTTGCAGCTACCACAGGTTCTTGCATCTGCTTTGATAAAGGAAAGCAACTCAAAATGGGTTAACAAGCTTACTTTAATCAGTCAGACATATATCGTTTACCTTGTTCAGGGGAAAAGGTCAGCACCCCGAACTTCAAAGTACACAGACAGAATTATCAAGACAGAAATAGATCAAGTAGACAGATTTCCAAACTGTCCAACCATTACATCCATACCCAGTCAACATCTGGGTTTCAACAACTGGGTTTTTTCAAAGCCAGGGGGCTCAGGACAACGGCTTCCCAGAATCCATATCAAATCACAGAACACTTCTCAAAGTGAGCCCCCAAAACACAGCTACACATCAGGGCTTATATAGCCTTCTCTTGGCTCAGAGAATGTAACAACCTTATTGACCCACTGGCCAGTCAAGAAGTATCTACTGAAAAACAAGCCTCCCACCCCAGGCTCCAGGTGCACTTTAGCCTAGGGGCAGGGAAGATCTTCAAATTTGCATTCCATTACAATATCATATACTAGATTGCTATGGTCATTTACTATAATGTAATTTATACCTAATCTATTCCACTGATCCACCACTCTATTTCTTAGCCAATACCAGATTGCTTTTGATAATTACCATTATATAATACAGTTTGAGATTTGATATGGCTAGGCCCTCTTCTTTTGCATTTTTTATTCCCTTAATATCCTTGAGCTTTTGTTCTTCCAGATGGATTTTGTTATTATTTCTTCTAGTTCTGTGAAATAATTTTTTGACAGTTTGATTGATATGGCACTAAATAAATAGATTGATTTAGGTAGAATTAGCATGTTTAATATATTGTTTTGGCCTACCCAATTGTCCTATCCAAGCAATTAATATTTTTCCAATTGTTTAGATCTGACTTTATTTGCGTGAAAAGTATTTTATAGTTGTGTTCACATAGTTCCTGGGTTTGTCTTGGCAGATACACTCCCAAGTACTTTATGTTGTCTACAGTTATTTTAAATGGAATATCTCTATCTCTTCTTGCTAGACTTTTTCAGTAATATATAGAAATGCTGATGATTTATTTTATATCTTGCAAATTTACTAAAGTTGTTAATAATTTCAAGTAGTTTTTTGCATATTCTCTAAGATTTTCTAAGTATAACATCTTATCAGCTGCAAAGAGTGATAGTTTTGTTTCCTCATTGCCTATTCTTATCCCTTTAATTTCTTTTCCTTCCCTTATTGCTATAGGTTACCTTTCTAATACAATATTAAATAATAAAGATGATAATGGGCATCCTTGCTTCATCCTTGATTGTGTTGGGAAGGCTTTACCTTATCCGCATTACAGAAAATGCTTGCTGATGCTCTTATATAAATATCACTTATAATTTTAAGGTAAACCCCATTTATTCCTATTTCTCTAGTGTTTTTAATAGGAATGGGTGCTGTATTTTGTTAAAGGTTGTTTCTGCATCTCAAGATAATCATATGATTTATGTTGGTTTTGTTATTCATATGGTCAGTTATGCTGATAGTTATCCTAATATCGAACCGACTCTGCATTCCTGGTATAAATCTGACCTGGTCATAGTGGATGATCCTTGTAATATATTGTTGTAATCTTTTTGCTAGTGTTTTGTTTAAAATTTTTGCATCGATATTCATTAAGGAAACTGGTCTATAATTTCCTTTCTTTGGTACTTCCTGTTTTGGGAATTAGCACTATATTTGTTTCACAAAAGGAATTTGTTAAGATTCCTTCTTTGTCTATTTTTTCAAATAGTTTATATAGTATTGGGATTAATTATTCTTTAAATACTTGGTAGAGTTCACTTGTGGATCCATTTGGTCCTGGGGATTTTTTCTTAAGAAGTTCATTGACGACCTCAGACACTTGACACACTTACTAGGTGTGTGACTTTGGGCAAGTCACTTAACCCCAACTGCCCTCCAAAAAAAGCAAAAAAAAAAAGAAGTTCGTGGATAGCACATTCAATTTATTTTTCTAACACTGGGCTAAGTATATTATTTCTTCTTCTGCTAAGTTGAGTAAAATAGCTACTAACAATTATCTCAGTTTCCTCTTCTTGGTGCTGAATTCGCACCTTCCATTTTTGATACCAGTAACTGGGTTTTCTCCTTTCCTTTTTTAAATGAAATAAACTAAAGGTATATCAGTTTCATTAGATTTTTCATAAAATTAGCTTCTAGTTTTATTTATTAGTTCAATGGTTTTCTTATTTTCAAGTTTATTATATTTCCTTTGATTTTTTAGGATTTGCAATTTGGTGTTTAATTGGGGGTTTTTAATTTGTTCTTTTTCTAGTTTTTTAGTTGCATGCCCAATTTACTGATTTGTTTTTTCTCTATTTTGTTGATATAAGCAATTACACAGATAAATTTTTTTCCTAAGTACTAATTTGGTGGCATTCCATACATTTTGGTATATTGTCTCGTTTTCATTTTTTTAAATAAAATTATCAATTTTTCCTATTAACTTTTAATCTCTCTTTCCATTGAATTCCATTGTTGATTATAATTTTTATTGCATTATTATCTGAAAAGGATGCATTTACTATTTCCATTTTTCTGTATTTGATTTCAGGTTTTTATATCCTAATACATGGCCAGTTTTTGTGTGTCATGTACTCTGGAGAAATAGGTATATTCCTTTCTATTCTCATTCAATTTTCTCCAGAGATCTACCATATCTAACTTTTCCAGAAATTTGTTCATTTCCTTGACTTATTTCTTCTTTGGTTAGATTCATGTAGTTCTGAGAGGAGAAAGTTGAGGTCCATCACTATAATAGTTTTATTATCTATTTTCTCCTGTAACTTATTCCACTCCTGCTTCAAAAATTGATATGTTAGCTATTCCATTTGTTGCATACATGTTTCGTGTTGACATGACTTCATTGTCTATGGTACCTTTCAGCAAGATAGTTTCCTTCTTTATTTCTTTTAATTAAATCTATTTTTGTTTTTTCTTTATCTGAGATCATGATTGTTTTCTTTGCATCAGCTGAAGTATAATAGATTCTGCTCTAGTCCCTTATCTTTAACCTTTGTGTAACTCTCTGCTTTAACTTTGTGTAACCTATGTGTTTCTTGCAAACAGCATATTATAGGATTCTGGTTTTTAATTCATTTTGCTATCTGCTTCTGTTTTATAGGAGAGTTCATCACATTTACATTTACAGCTATGATTACTAATAGTGCATTTCCCTCCATCCTATTTTTCCCCATTTATACTTTTCTCTCCTTTCACCATGTCCTTCCTCACCAATGTTTTGCTTCTGATCATTGCCTCCTTCAATTTAACCTCCCTTCTATCACCCCCTCCCTCCCACACCTCCCTTTTTACCCTCTTAATTCCCTATAGCATAAGATAAATTTTATAAGGAGTGGCTAGGTGGTGCTGTGAATAGAGCACTGGCCCTGGAGTCAGGAGGACCTGAGTTCAAATCCGTCCTCAGACACTTAACACAAAAACTAGCCATGTGATCTTGGGCAAGTCACTTAACCCCAATTGCCCTCCAAAAAGAAAAAAAAAAAGATAAACTTTATACCCAACTGAATATGTATGTTATTCTCTTCTTGAGCCAAATCTGATTAGAGTCAGGTTCAAACAATGGTTATTCATTCCCTTGTTTTCCTCTATTATAATAGGTCTTTTGTACCTCTTCCTGTGATAGAATTTACCATATTCTGCCTCCCCTTTCCTGTTCTCCCAGTAAAATACATTTTTTGTCCCTTCCAATTTTTTTTTATTTCATCGCAACAGAGTCAACTTATACCCATACCCTCTGTCTATACATATTTCTTCTAACTGCCCTAATAGAGATACAGTTCTCAAGAGTCACAAGTATCATCTTCCTGTGTAGGGATGTAAACAGTTCAACGTTATTGAATGATGTGTTATTTTCTTTCCTCTTTACCTTTTTATGCTTTTCTTATATTTGAAGATAAGATTTTATGTTCAGGTCTAGTCTTCTCAACAGGAAAGTTTGAAAGTTCCATATTTCATTGAATGTCCATCTTTTCCCCTGAAAGATTATGCTCAGTTTTGCTGAGTAGTTGTTTCTTGGTTGTAATCCAAGCTCCTTTGCCTTCCAGAATATCATATTCCAAGTCCTCCAATCCTTTAATATAGAAGCTGCTAAATCCTGTGTAATCCTGACTTTAGACCCTTGATATTTAAATTGTTTCTTTCTAGATGCTTGAAGTATTTTCTCCTTGACCTGATAATTCTGGAATTTGGCTACAATATTCCTTGGAGTTTTTTGTTTGGGGATCTATTTCAGGAGGTATTTGGTGGATTCTTTCAGTTACTATTTTGCTTTCTGGTTCTAGAATATCAGGGCAGTTTTCCTTGATAAATTCTTGAAAGATGCTGTCTAGGCATTTTTTTTTTATCATGGCTTCTGGGTAGTTCAATAATTCTTAAATTTTCTCTCCTGGCTTTATTTTCCAGTTCAGTTTCTTTTCCAATAAAGTATTGTACATTTTCTTCTATTTTTTCATTCTTTTGATTTTGACTTTTTTATGTTTTATAGAGTCATTAGCTTCCACTTGCCCAATTCTAATTTGTAAGGAATTTTTTTTTCAATTACCTTTTGTATCTCCTTTTCCATTTGGCCAGTTCTACTTTCTAAGAACTTGTTTATTTCAGTCATTTTTCCCCCAATGAACCAACTGCATTTTTTTAAGAAATTGTTTTCTTCAGGCAATTTTTGTCCTTCCTTCTCCAAACTGTTGATTATGTCTTGTATACCTCTCATTTCTTTTTCCCAATTTTTCTTCTACTTCACTTATTTGGCTTTTAAAATATTTTATGGACTCTTCTAAGCTGACTTTTTGGGCCTGAGATCAATTCATATTCCCCTTTGAGGTTTTGCATGTAGGCATTTTGACATTACTCTCCTCTTTCAAATTTGTGTTTTAATCTTCCCTGTCACCATATGGTCAAGGATTTTTTGTTTCATGCTCATTTTTTAGAATATTTTGTGTCTTTTAAAGTTGAGCTCTAAGGCAGAATCAAGATAGCAGAGTAGAAGCACAAACTTGGAGTGAGCTCCCGCTCTAATCACTGCTAATACATGTAAAAAAAAATTTACTCTAAACAAATTTTAGAGCTACAGAACCCAAAAAGAGACAGAGAGAAACAAATCTCCCACTGAAAGCAGCCTGGAAAGCCAACAGGAAAGGTCTATTGCACCAAACTGGGAGCTGAGAACAATCCCACATGAGCCCCAGGGCCCAGACCTGGGGTGGCTCCGACCAGCAGCACAGACAGGCCAGAGAAGACTTCAGGAGAGTGAATCACCAGCAGTTGTGGTGGTTTCCAGCCTTCTCAATCCATAAATGCCAAAGACAAAGTAAAAGATCTGTTGGAACAGAAGAGTGCAGTCCAGCCCCTGACCCTGGGGTGAAAAGCAGTGGAGGCTCAGTAGTTGTGCATCCCCACCGCGTGCCTGCCTCAGGAGCTCCTGGCCTGTACAATGTAGGGGGACCAAGAAATCATTCAGAGGGTAAACACTTTTGCTTTAACCTGCTTGGATCTGGTCTTCGGTGGTGGTCCTGGGTGTGTGGAAAGTGAGCCAGAGCTTGTGGCGTCTGTAGAAAGGGTACCCTCCTAATAGCTACAGCAGCTGGAAAAACCCAAGCAATTTGGGACTGTAGTGAACATCCGAGAAATAACAGGACAGCAAAGCCAATTATAATTTAGGAGTGTTTATTAACCAGCTGATGACTGCCTCCCCAATAGGGAAGACAGCACTGAGTCTTCTGAAAGGTATACTTTTATAGAGCTAAGTGTTGCTAATCAACAAAATATGGTTCCAAGGCAGGGGTACCATTTCTAGTAAAATCTTGGGTACCTAACAAGAACAGACTTGTATCTGGGGTATGTTTCTAGCAACACAGGTGAAACGCTCCTTCACTACTATGGCTATCAGGTGGTTTCCAGGGAACCTGGTAGGGGCCCCTTCTGGCAGGTTTTAGGGGGCTTTCGTGTATAATTTCTGATGGGCACTTCACTCCCCTCTTTTTCTTGTTCATAGTTGAAACTGGACTCAACTGAGTCGAGGGAACTGTTCTCTTGTACTAGGTTTGTGGTACCCATTGCTGCCGATCCTGCCATACCAAGGCCAACTAGGATAGGGACTAAAATGGGGGCTGCCAGCAAAAAGGTGTTCCTGCATACAAGCAGTCAGAAGTTAAGCTCAGGTCCAAGGAACTTGGGGTCTACCAAAGTGCTGCCCAAGTCTTCAGGGATAATGGTAATGGGTGGAACAGGGGGGCCATTCAGGGTTCGATCACCACCAGGAGGTGGGCTGAGGAATAGTGAACAAAGCCCCGGAGTCCCTTCCTGTGACATAAAACTTGATTCCCAAGGTGTCCCAGTTTTCTAATCCTGTTTGGTCCAATCCAAAACCCTAATGACAACTGGGTTACATGACTTAAGGGTATTACAATGAAATGAAATGTGGTGACCCAATCAGCAATGGTTACACAATCCCAATTGGCACATTGATATTTCCCCTGTCCCCCACAATTAGGAGACCCATCCTCAGGGCAGACATACGACTGGGTTGACCAAAGGCTGCTTTTCTGCTCCACAAGCAGCAGCATCGGTCCTCACAGAATACATGCCTGTATAGGGAAACAACATGAATCTGCATCGAGCAGGGCACAGTGATAAAAAGAGCGGACTGGCCATGAGTCATATTTTTGAAACTAGAGTCCCATCAATTGTCTTAGTAAAAGTCCAAGAGCACAAGGTGGGAGCATAGGGATTGGAACTGGCCAAAGGCAGGAATGCCAGGAACAGGAGTGTCAGAACAGTCTCTTAATCTTCAGGTGTCAATCACCGGCTGGCTCTGTTACCCACAGGTCTGGTGGGTCGTGAGGAGCCATAACCTTGATGTTTGAGGGGTGGATCCAGGCTTTTCTTCGGCCACCTTAACAGCAGAGTGGTCTGGCACACTGCTCGGAAAGCGTCCTGGATGTTTGGAGAGCTTGGAGGGACTTGAGAAGTAAATCATTAACAATCATACATAACAGCATTCATCACCCAAAATACAATAGAAGGTGGGGTGCCAAACAGAATTTTAAAAAGGGGAATGAATTTTTACACATATGTATTCAGTTATAAATATTAACACTTGCTTAAATAATGGCTCAGAATGGGCAGAACTAGTCAGACAAGTTTTCATCCAATTAATTTCCTCTTTTCCACATAAAATAATCAATTAACAATTATAGGTTTTAGCATTAAAACATTAGCACAAAATAGCTTAGTTAACAGTTTTACAAGTTTTTCTAAATAGCAGATATACATATTACAAGTCAGGGTTAAAGTAACACTACTGGCCTTACACAATTTTTCTCCTCACTCAGGTTTTACAATATATAGTGTAGAAATACAACAATAATATAAACTGTGAGATGACATTAATTGCATTTCCAAATTACATATAAGATGATTGATCTTACCAAGTGAAGAGGCTAGTTGACTTCTGACCTCATTTTCTCCTCTCTTTTTCACATCTCCCCACTTTACAGATGAATTGAGCACACAACCAGTCAGTGAAGAGTTTGGAATACACTGTTTCTTACTGACAAGCTTTTTTTCCCACTTTTCTCATTTTCTCTCTTTTATCTTTCAGCTGTACCTCTCTTGTTTTTCTCTCTTTTTTTGCTCTATATTCTGGGGTGTTTTCTCCTTGCTCCATTGTTTTCCAGGAGTCCTTAGCAACCTTCTTTAATACCTTGGCACTGGAACACACAAAGGGATCATTTGGAGCAAGGGAGAAATCTCTTAGATGGTACTGAAGTTGGGGCTTCATGGTAAAGAGTGAACTCTATATTTCAGGGGAAAACCCTCCATTTTTCCAAAATCATCACACTCAAAGTACATTATCACCTTATACTTTATCAAATAAACCTCTATGAATGCTTAGCTGCAGCAGACCCTGGTTATGGGATGGTCGATTTGAGAGAAAAAGGGCAGTGCTAGCATTGAGGAGAGGGTTTGGGAAACCTGAAGTAAAAACTTCAGGCTCTGCTTACTTAGAGGGATGGGCTTCAGGGTACCTGGGGATCTAAAACTATTGCTGGTGGGAGCTAGATCAAGTACCCTTTTGCTAAACTATTTAGGCTGAATAGCTCAGATCTAACACACACTTTAGTAGCTCAGATGTATCCCAGGCTTAGTATATGAGATAATAATGATTAACTTGTGTTTGTTCCTTTGTTTCACAAGCTTCTTCAACATGCCACTCAGAAAAATGTTCTATTCCAGGGATTTAACCTTTCAGGTAGGCACATGACAAGCCAGTGTAGCTCCAGTATAGCTACTGTACCTTCCCCCCTTTTTCTTTTTGGAGGAGCTTAATTCAAATTAACTTCATTGCAGCCCTAGCTCAATTATAGCCAGTACAACAGGGAGAAAAAAAAATCTGAATGGTTCAAACCTCTTACTGTCTCCTCAGCTCCGTCAGAGCTGGATGACAAGGGAGGGCTCTGTAGGCCCAGCTAAGAAGAACTGGGACCACAGGGCAGAGAATCTTAGCAGTT